>NW_021620017.1:457510-482907 GCF_004785775.1 Grammomys surdaster
GAGAGAGAGAGAGAGAGAGAGAGAGAGAGAGAGAGAGAGAGAGAGAGGGAGGTGCGCACGCGTGTGTATGTGTGAGTGAGAAGCTAAGAGGTGTAAGGGGAAGACATTTAGGTATATCTCTACATTTCTGTATTTTACTTTGCTGGTACGACGTCGCTTTGGTGAGGGGTAAAACAAAAGGCTTTATTCTTCACAGATCCAACTTCACAAAAGAGAATACACCAGCAAATAGGAGTAAAGTGGCAGTGACCAAGAAGAGTCAAGTTGATATCCACAAACAACCTCAACAAAGAGCCACTGGCCTCCCTGCTCTGAAGAGGCCGTAAGACCAGGCAGGGTAGCAGGGTGGCAGGGTGTGCTGGGGCTCAGGCAGTGCAGCTCCAACAGGAACCACAGACACTCAGTACTGCCTCCTGCTTGGAAGAGTAAGGAAAATCTGACCAGGAGAGGTAAACCTTTTGTTCAGCTCAGCTATCTGAAAAGATTTTCTTCTACAAGATCCTAATAGAACAAAGAACTTTCAAGACAGTGATCTGCACTTTGGAGTTAAGACTCACAAAACTAAAACAGTCACAGCTAGAAGGTTTATCTCAGCAACCCTTTCCTCCATTACCCAGTCAAAGGCCTACATCCACCATCCATGGTGGTGAACAGTCAGAGGCCAGCTACTGCACTGCCAGGATTCAAGCCCCACCTTCTAATCCCTGTGCTTTTATCCTGAGCACCAGCATCAAAGTTTGCCTTGTGTTGCTGTGATAACACACCAAGACAAAAGCAACTTGGGGAGAAAGGGTTTGTCAGTGTCTACCATAGAGGGAAGTCAGGGCAGGAACTGAAGCAGAGGCTTGCTCTTGCTTACAGGCTTATTCAGCCTGCTTTCTTATACAACTTAAGACCACCAGCCCAGGGATAGCATCACCCACAGTGGACTAGGAGGCCCTTCCATACTTATCATTAATCAAGAAAATGCCCCACAGACTTGCCTGCAGAGCAATTTGATGGAGGCATTTTAATCAACTGAGGTTCCCTCTTCCTGCATGACCCTGACTTCTGTTAAGGTAACAAAAAAACTAACCAAGCAGCCCGGATGTGACCTTTCCAGAGATCACTGGACACATCCATGCCAAATGGGAGCCATATTTAATAAGTAACAACTAACTCCACATATAACAACTAACTCCAGCACTTTCTTTCTTTTTTTTTTTTTTTTTTTTTTTTTGGTTTTTTTTGGTTTTTTGAGACAGGGTTTCTCTGTATAGCCCTGGCTGTCCTGGAACTCACTCTGTAGACCAGGCTGGCCTCGAACTCAGAAATCCGCCTGCCTCTGCCTCCCAAGTGCTGGGATTAAAGGCATGCACCACCACCGCCCGGCCACTCCAGCACTTTCTGATCTGAGTCTCCTAGATGCTATATCTGATACTGATATGGTGACAGGCTAACATGCAGGCTTCTGAGGCTGACTGTGGCCCCTTAATTTGAAAGACAGCTGACAATAGTCAAGTCAGACAGCCAACCAGGCTCTATCTGAAGATGTTAATTTCTTAAAGAGTCAAAGGGAATGTTCTGGACAAAAACCAACCCAACATTTCAAAGGCTAGTCTCTGTGTCTCTAACAGATCCTGGTGTAGCTTACACAGGAGACAGGACTGGCTGGAAGAAAGGAATCCTCACGGAGAAAAGCCTAACCCTGAGAGGGAGTGGCCCTTCTAGGAGACAGCTCCTTTAGACCACCAAAAACTGGGAGGGGAGGAAAGAGAGACATTGAGAGGAAAAGGGGTAGGGACTCCTTCCCTTCAGTTGAGAGAAAAATAACAACCCTAGAGATCAAAATAAACTATTCATTCATTTCTCCAGCACCCTTCCAGTAATGGCCAAGGGTTCTTCTGACAGGACTTCAATGGTAATCTTACTATATTGTCAGGAGGCACTTTTTCTTAAGACCAGATGACCAGTTCCCTACCTACCTACCTACTTACCTACCTAACTCTCTCTCACACACACACACACAAACACAGCAAAGACCCAACATTCTCAACATTGCTGGGCCCCACCCAAACCTGATGAGCACTCCTTGTCTTCACTCTTAAGTCTTAAGAGTGACTGTGTGATCTGGTAAGAGGGTGACAGAATAAAGGCAATGCTTGTCTTTGCTGAGAGATGGAGGTACAGGTAGGGACCTGCCAAGCCCCTTGGCCCGGTAGGTAGACTTGCACGTGAAGGCTTCCACTGGTACCATGCACACGCTGCCTGCTGCACACACTGCCTGCCGCTGACGTTTTAGAGCTCAGAGATGGCTGAACAAAGGAGAAGAGCGTGGCTCGGCAGTGGGGAGAGTTGCTGGCTGGAATGCAGGCTTTTCTGCAGCTGAGAGCTCAAGGAAGGACGACGGACATGATATGGGGTAAGCACAAAGGAAAATGGGGTGCCCACAAGACTGACAGCAGCTGAGGCACGCGCCTGGCCCCCACCCAAGGGTGCAGCTGGGTAGTGAGAGCTCTGTGGACATGTTTCCCAAGGTGGTGGGCAGGCAGCTGACAAGCCAGAATGGGCATCCTGCTCTTTGCCAGCTGTTCTGATGGTTACCCAAGGAGCTCCAGGCCGACCACATGGCATAAAAGCAGAAAGGGATCTTAACACAGGTGCCCACAATGCACAGGAAGAGGGCAGTGCTGCAAGCTGAGAACGTAGGGCCCAGTGACTCAGGGCTTTCAGCAAAAGACCTCCACTAAGCACAATGGGCTACAGCAGCCATTAACAATAGCAGGTCTGGCCCCTCCCTCTCCTCCTCCTCCCAGTTCCTTCCCCACCCCCAAATCCACCACGGGAAACCAGGGCAGAGCCCATGAATAGCTCCACTGTCAGTCCCGAAGCCCCGCCTCCTCAGCCTCACAGGTCAGGCCTAGCTGCCACCAGATCACAATAGAAACCTCTGTGCTATACAGAGGGCCAAGGCTCCCAACAACAGAGCCTCCAGCACTGGTAGCTCTGGGCTTCTCATGGGGACTGCATGTGACTATACTGGTGAGCAGTCCTCTCTGTGGGAGGTTGGTAGGACAGGGGCACAAGCCACAAAAATCACCAGACTGGGACACAGAAAGGAGTCTCCCTAAAAGCTCCCTGTTTCCTGCCTTGCACTGCCCTCATTTGGGAAAGCCACACAGGACAGCTATGGATAGCTACTTCAGTGAGACACAGTGGCTACAGTGACAAGGGAACTGTGAGAAAACTTTAAGACTAAGTAGCCTGTGCCCTCTCCCACAGTCCTCTGGACCTTGTATAGGACAGACCAGTTCCAGCTTGTTTAAAACACCACCCAGAGCTTTGCAGTTCAAACCTATTCAACCACTCACATGGTGCTGCCCACTTCACCCTGCCTCCTCCTCAGACTCCTCAGGAGATGTCTGGGTGCACAGACCTCAGGGACACAACACAATCAAGAGCTCCAAACATGTTCATGGAAAGAGCATGGTATGAACTGAGTCACTAGCAGAAGAGGACAGAAAGAAAGCACACAGACCCCAGGCAACTCTCACTGCAAAAATAGAAGATGGTCCCAGCATCAAGCCTCAGAAACTCCTCTTCCTCTTGGGATCAAAACAGCCATGCTTTGTTCCTGATGATCACCTCAGTGCTTCAACTCCACACTAGCCACCTCATATTCAGGCAACCAGGCTTGTGAAAGCAACCACTGTCGACAACCTCAATGCCCAGCAGGAGGGGGCTGAAAAAGTGAGTGGAGATTCACTCAGCAGCAAAATGACTTGCTGCTAGAAAGAACGACTAAAGCATGTGCGCTAAAATGGAGCAATCCCCAGATAAATCTCAGAGCAATGGGAATTGCATGGCATGGTGGGAATAAGCACACCCAGGGGATGGGGATGGGCTGAACACCAGATGGTGGAGGCTCTGGATTTGGGGAGTGCTGCTGAAGTGGCTAGAAGTATGGATTTCTATTATTTCTTCTGTGGATTTTATCTATTTTTCAAATGGTCAAAAAACTGACCTTAATTCAATATATTTAAAATGTCTAAAAGTTCATGGCTAGAGGTACCAAAAAAAAAAAAAAAATGTTACCATAGCCAGGTGCACTTACACATACCTCCATAATATCAACACGTAGGTGATTTGAGGCAGAAAGATGAATTCTGAATCAATCTAGGATATGTAGGAAGACCTTGTCTCAAAGAATGAAAGAAAAGAAAGGAATGGAGGAGAGAAAGAGAGAAAAAAGGGCGAGGGGAAAGAGGCAGAGGGAAAATACTTTATGAATAGCTCTCTTTAGGCAGCATCTGGCATCTCCCTAGAACAAGATGTTGGGGGGCTGGGGGGGAGACACTGAAGAGGCTGGGGGAAGGTAGTTCAGGGCTCTGAGCCCACTCAGCTCCACTTACAACTTCACCCTAACCCCCAATAGAAAGTTCTCCTATGAAAGAAAAGCAAGAAAACATTTTGATAGTAACAGAAAGAAAACTAAGCTTTTCCACACCAAGGGCTACCTGTAGAAATCCAAGGTCCAAGATGTGTGTGTGTGTGTGTGTGTGTGTGTGTGTGCGTGAGAGAGAGAGAGAGAAAGAGACAGAGAGAGAGACAGAGACAGAGAGAGAGACAGAGACAGAGAGAGAGACAGACTGTGTGTCTCTGTCTGCCTTGCCAAAGGAAGGCTGAAGCCCCTCTCTGTCTTGCTGCCTCTAATCACAAAAGTGTTAGGAGTCAGTGGAGGCCAAGGAATTGGGAGACCTGAACAGTAGGGAGTGGTCCATGAGCATCCAGCAAACACTTCTCCTGAGGCCTCCCCAGCAGCCAGCAAGGCTCCAAGTCTTAGAGTTATGAGCCCATCCCCATTTTAGCAGCTAAAGAAAGCTATTCCAACAGATTTCTAGTCCTGGCCTCACTCCAAGGATAAGCTAAAAACAGTTTCTCCAAAAATCTCAGCTTAAAACCTCAACCCCTTAGCCACTAAGCTACATGTGCCTTTCAAGATGGGGAAACTGCAGCACAGGGTTGAGACATGCATCTGAGACAAGCATCGTGGGCCTATTCTTGCTAAAGGGTTACATTTATTGTTTAAAAGCCCCCCTGTAATGGGTGTGTCAATAAATACTCTGCACTCAAAGGCACTGATGTATTTCCTTCACATGATTTTGCCCCCAAGGAATAATATAAAAACCATCCCAGTTTTTCTTGCAGCCGAGGGGATAACACAATGGCCATTAGAGGCAGTAGGGGCCAAAGAATTGGGAGAGAGACCTGAACAGCAGGGAGTGGTCCAAGAGCTCAACCCTTCTGGCAGACCATTTCAGCCCCAGGGACAATACAGCTGGCAGTTTTACAATGGCCTCAAGCTCACAAGTGCCCAGGGCTCAGAGAATAGAGGGCAGGGAGAAACAGAGTATATTTGGTTCCCCTTTCTCTAAGATCTTCTGACTGTAAAGTTCAACAAATGCCTCCCAAAAGCAGCAGCACAAATGGGATCTCAAGGCTACTAGGACCATACCAGCACATGGAGCTTGCATACCTTCAAGGTAAAACAGTTCCTGTTCCCTTGACAGCACCCAGTGCAAGGTCAAAGCAGGTCCTACCAGGAGCCTCACAAACTTTCACTGGACCAAGACCAGCTCTTCTCTAAGGTCCCCAACCCCAGGGAGGCTCTGAGCCTCCAGGGCATATCCTGTTTCATTTCACCGGTCTTCTCAGAGGAAAACTTCAAGGCTGCTTGAACTCAGAGCTCTGGGACTCTGTGCAGAAACTGCCACCATTACAGTACCGAGGCCCATCCCACTCCCTTTCCTATTCTTGTGGCCAGCCAGCCAGAGCCCTGAGCCGTGAACACCCTCCACTACCACTGACTTTTCTTGGCACCCCCCCACCCTCAACTTATCCTGTTTACACCACGGCTTGTATTTCACAGGAAACAATGAGGACAGCAAGAGACAATGACTGTGGGAGGCAGGATGCCTGCAAAAAACAGACATGATCTCTATTCTTCCTCTGCAAGGACAGACACTGGCTATGGGACCTTCCCCTGGAGGAAGTGAGTAAGCCCCTACCTGCAGCCAATGGTTTTCCTGAGAGCAGAGGGGAGCCTTGCTCCTCTACAGCTGGCTGAGACAAGAACAGCTTCAGGTGTTGACAGATCAGTAGGTCACCTGTACCAGGGCTGACCAATAAAAGAGGCCACAGACAGAAAGCCAGAGGAGTCTCCTCTCTTGGAGAAGAAAAGAACATGAAGACCAGGGGTGGGGGTGGGTGGGAGGGGATTGTTTAGGCCCAGGAAATGGATGGGACCACCTATGACCCCTTCCATGGACCCAGAGCAGACAAAATAAGGAAGTCTTCAAGGCTGGTAGGAGGGGGTTGCAGAAGTATGACATGGTTTGCTTGGGACTAGCAGAGCACACGACAGGAACTCGGCTGCAGTTGCAGAGGTCATCAAAGAAGTGAGCGGCTGTGGCCTAAGAGCCAATAGACTCACTAGTGCAAAGTTTGGAAATGGGAGCTTCAGGGACACCAGGTCCTGTGTGCCAAGGGGAAGGAGATTAAGATGCAATGAACCAGGACATACCAAAAAAATAAAAAGATCAAAGTTGCCTGAAATGGCGACCACCTTCCTTTAGTTCTGAAGCCTTACTGACAGTGTCAAAAAGAACGGTACTGGAGATGAGGAACACCCATAGGAGAAAATGCCGCTCCTGAGAAACAATCGTGAGCAGTCACGAGCCTGATTCAATGTAAAAACTTACAAGACTTAACACAGGATACTGAAAAGGATTCAGTCCTTCATCAAACTTTAGCCAAGTCCTCTGAGATCTCTGTTCAACTAGCTCTGATCTTAGATTTAAAAGGCCCATTTTAGCAAGAATCCTGTTAAGTCAATTTATCCCCAACATGTTTCCAAATTCCTTATCCTTCTTTATCCCCCACATAATATCTGGTCACTAGGCTTGCCTTTGGGAAGAATTCTGTCAAGTCCATTCAGCTAAAAAGGTCCCTACCTTCAAAAATTCTCTAAGATAATGGCATAGTGCTCCCTGACTATAAGTTCTTACTGTTCTTGGTATTTTGGAGCAAAGCCCAGTCTCTTTCCCCTACTTAAAACCCCACTGCAAGAGTCCTCAACAGTCTGCCTTAACATCTCAACAAGTACCAGATTAATCTTCTTCTTTAAGTACAGTGTTCCTCTGTCTTCCAGGACTTGTCGCTTCTTACCTTCACCCAGAGTATCACTCACACTCGATCTGGAGTTGACCACCTCCTACAAGCCTCAGAAGACTGAGTCCATGTGGCCCAAGAACACAGGCTAGTCAGAAAACAGAGAAAGCAGGAAGAGGGGCATTTACAATCAGTCAAGGAAGCAAAAAAGCACCCTGAAGTACAACTGGACATCACCAAGATTGAGACTGTACAGTTCTGATGCTGAGAATCAGTACTACCACAACCTGAATGGCGCAGCAGGTTTGGGGGGGCTAAAGCTGAGGTAACTGTTTCCCTTATACTGTGATTCTTTAAGAGACCCTGCTAGGGATCCCTTGAGTATGCTGAATCCCTTTCCCTCCCACACCAACCTCACATTATAGACAAATGAGATTTCAGGAGACACTCATTCCTACTAGCTGCTCTGAGGACCTTCTCTTGGATGTCAAATCTAGGAAATCCTCAAACTTCTGTTTCTGAATGTTTGTTGGGCTCTGTAGCATACATGATCACAGACCCAGTAGCTGGCACCCACAACCAGAGAAAAGCCAGAGAGAAGATTCACCAGCCTCTGATCTGACTCTTTCCCAAATATTACCTACCACCTCAGCCCTGAAAGATAACTGGGGGCTGAAGAGTCTTAAGGACACCATGAGCTTACCTCCTACTAGGATGCCAGCAGCTGCTTTAACCACACAGTATAAAGACTAAGAGAGTCCAAGGAGAGGTAGCTACCTAGCTGATAAATGTAGACTCTGGCTGCTTAAAGAGAGAGGCAGAATAGATCTTCAGAGATGAAGATGCCAACTCCAGCCTGTCCAGGCCCACTTACACCCTGATTACCAGGCTTACTACGTCCAAAGAGAACAACCACAGCCCTGCTCAGCCCCACCCAACCCCACCCAACCCCCAAGGGTGGAGAAAGCAGGGTTCCCAGAACCAGCTGTTGGTAAGCACTTGCCAGGAACTGCCAGAAAGATAGCAGCTGTCCCAAAACAGTGTCAGGCCCGACCCAGGGGCCCGAGACCCTGTTCCTCAAACCTGAAGTGTGTACCAACTTCTCAGCAACAAAGACAAATGTGGCAGAGCTGACTCTGCCTGCTTGACAGATGAGAAAATATGCAACTTCAGTCAAGGCTACACAGCTAGCAATTAGACATCAGTCAAAAGCTGGCCTCCTTACTGGCCATCTGCATGCTAGACTGGGTTGGGCATCTTCATGCTGAGTGGGCAGTTATACCAACTGTTACCTATAGCCCAGGTCCTGTACTGAACCCATGCAACTACTTGCTCTGTCTGAACCCATACAAACAAGGATGGAAGAATGTGGCCAGGAGAGCCTGAGATCCACAGTGACTCATACTCAGAGAGAGCACTGCTATACTGCAGGAGAAGGCAAATCAAGCCAAGCGGTTGCCTATTTACCAGACCAAAGACTCTGAAAACAACCAAGCATGCCTATACTAGGCACTGGTGACCAGGCAAGAATAGGAGCTGCTACAGGCCTTTACTCTTCCTGACATTCCACAGGTGGGAAAACAGAGACCTTGAAAAAGCAATAACCAAGCTGTCCAGCAGTGGTGCATGCCTTTAATCCCAACAGAGGCACAGGTAGGAGGATCTCTGTGAGTTGGACGCCAGCCTGAGTGAGCTCCAGGACAGCTTAGGCTACACAGAGAAATCCTGTCTCAAAAAAAAAAAAAAAAGAAAAAAAGAAAAGAAAAGAAAGAGAAGGGATGAGTGAGCCTAAAAGAAAGACCATGCCTAAAATAGGTCACTGGTTGGATGTACAGAGAGATGACAGAACACAAAAGCAAAACCCAGAGTGGCTAGAGAACTGCATCTAACAGGCTTCTACCCTGTTCTTCTGTGGAAGCTACCCTACAGTCACCCTACCAAATTGGCACCCTCTTACCTCTCTATTCCACACTAACTGCCTGGCCTGCAAGCTTGGCCTGAGTCAGGAGGAATTAGAGTACAGCAAGTAGGGGCACCTCTACCTGCTCTGCTTCTAGGGACAGGAACTGCAGATCCAGGCAAGGATGGGAAGTACAGCATGCCCAGAGTCTACTGGCCAGGAGACAAGGGTGGCCAAGCCTGCTTTCCTTCTCCCCTAACACCCAGCAGCAGGAAACAGGGATTGTCACTGCCATTCACAGGCTCTAGGCTGGGACTTCCTGCTTTTGAATAAACGAATGAACTAGCCAATGACCAAAAGGACACAGGTCAGAGGAAAGAGGAGTGCTCTGCCTTTAAAGCCCGTCTCTCCCATAGGTTCATTCTTGACTATCAAACTTCTATCTTTCAAGAGTGGCATCTTCATCTTTAAACAGTGCTTCTTGGACTAACTCATAACAATATTCTTGGAGGCACAGGACCAAGAGCTTGAGAAGCAGATGACAGACAAGTGATGGGCATTCATGCTGTTCATCATGGTTTTTTTTTTTAAATTCCTACCCCATCCCCCACTTTAAGTGTGATTATGGCCATGTGACTTGGTGCAACCAATGAAATACCACTTATAGGTAGATGCTTTAAACGCCAAGACAAGACTCATCAGAATATCTCTATGGGGCTAGAAATATGAATTGGTCCTACAATGATGGCAACATAAAACAGGGTGTGATGTATATGTGGAGACAGCAAAAGCAATTAAAACAAGAGAACAATAACAAGAAAGACTTGTTGCTTTAAGCCTCTGAAGGTTGAAGTTTGCTATTAACAACATCAAACCCTGATCTCTACTTACAGAAAGCTCTCCAGCCCTCCCCATCCCCTACACATGCAATCCTGTGGCCTTGTGGGGCAGACACTACAGTGTCAGTCAAATTAGCAGGGATCCAGGGTTGGTATGTAGCTATCATGTTAGATGGGTAAACTTTGGAAACTGGGCCTTAAGGAAACCTATACTGAAGAACTCAGTAGCTCTGCCTTGGGCCAGGCTTGTTCACTACGTTTAAGCACCTCCAGAAAGAAAGTGTTGTCTAAATGAGAAACTTCCAGGAAATCACTCTGACCTTTCTGGGCCATAGTTTTCTCATTTGTAAAATCAGGTAGCTAATGTCTACCACATTTGGGTTGTTTCAAGGATTAAACAATTAAAGTAAGGCTGGGACAGTAGACTGCTTGATATGTTTCCATAAATACCAAGAAGCTTTGAAAACCCCACCATTATGCCATGTAACACCTGTAAGCTTGTTCTTAAATTTACTGGGTTTTAAGCCAGCAAAGGGACTTTCAAGACTGGTATACTGGCATTTTTAGGCACTGTAAAAATTAATTGTGTTTAACTCTTTAGCTAAAATTAAACAAGGTCCGAATCCCTAGGCACATGGTGGCCTAGAATAAGGTCCCCGGAAGTGGTTTGAGAACCCAGGGCTTCCCTGCACCCTGGCCTCTTTGTAACATCACCTCATTTTTATAACCTGCAGGGCAAGCTCCTCCCCGCCCACACAAGGCATGAGTTTCATCTTCCATTACAAACATGTGACAAGAAGCCCTCACCTGTCCTGAGAGATGAGCTAGCACAGCTGCCCTCAGAAAGAGACAGAAGGAGAATCTTCCCACGGCAGCCAACCCTTCCCTCTCAGCGCCTTTTCTAGGGGACAGCCACAAACCTCTGGAGGACCAGTGGCTAAGACTGTTTGACTAAATGAAGCAACTAATCCTAGATCAAGTGCATATCAGTGACTACCGCTGAGCACCTAGGGCAGGCCCACCACACAAGGCTTACAGATGTGAGCCCAGAGAGTATCTACCATAGCACAGAGCACCCCAGTCCAAAGAGACCCAGAAATGCAGAAAGCGATGCTATCAAGCCAATCACCAACTAAAGGTGTACAACAAACACAAATAAGGATAAAATACACCTAGTGACATAAGTTTCCAACTCAAGAAACTGAGGGAGAAGGCTCATGAATTCAAGGCAACCCTGGGTTACACAAAACCCTGACAACAACAACAAAAAAAACCCACAAGACTTGGGGACGGCTAAGGGAGGAGCCAGAGAGCAGAAGTCTGGGCTTCATTCTAAGGGTTCCAGGGCCCAGGAGGAGTTTTGAAATAAAAGGTGTCTCCAGCAACCTCTGAGCTGTTTGAATGTGGGGCCCCAGATTTCCTTTCATAAATGAGGAAGCACTCAGCAGGCACCAACTTCCACTCAGAAATCAAGGGGCTGTGTGGAAATTGTCTAGGATTTGGCAAGCAACTGACCTAAATCCACCAGTCCCTTAGGGGTGACCACCTAAAGAGCTGAGATCACACCTGCTACAGGCTCCAGCCCAGTGTCCTGCACACGCTACCCAACACAGCTCCATGTCCCAGAACACCGGCGTCCTGATACAGTCACCGTAGCTCTACAACCAGCTCCCAGCAAGCATTAGCTGAAGACACTGAGTTCTGAGGACACTGACTACCTCTCACTGGAGACCTAGTTCCAGTCCTCCAGAGTTTCTGTGGTTCAGGGGCCGAAGTCCCCAAATGTGCACTCTGCCCACTCTCTGCACTGCACACCCAGGAGGGAAGGGAATAGAGGGTCCAACCTGAGTGAGCAAAGACACAGCCAGAACCACGACTTGGCCAAAGCTTGGGCTAGGTCACGGGTCGGGCTCTGCTTCCAAACAGTCTTTAGCGACCAGCACCGAGAAGCCAGGGTCGCAACCTCCTCAAACTCTAGCCGGACAGCGTGGGACCCCGTGATAGCGAGCACACCCAGGGTGGGTGGGGGCTGGGCGACTGTCCCCTCATCCGGGATCGAAGCTTAATAAGGCGCCTTCCCCTGGGCTCGCAGGTGAGGACAGGCAGCAGCCGGGAACAGACACACCTTCCGGGGAGCCCGCCGCGCCTCCCACTCGATACAGCGTCCCAGTTCGGCTCAGCGGGTTCCCGGCCGCGGCCTCTAGAGCTCGCGGGCGGTCTCAGTAGACAAAGCCCGCGCCACCCGCGGGGCCGCCCCCGCCAGGCAAAGGAGCCCGGGGGCCGAGCGGGAAGACGGGGAGCAGCCTCCGTCCCGAGAGGACGCTCAGGAGGGCTGGCCCGAGACAATAAGAACAGGCCCGACGCTGCAGCGAGGCCACGCGTTCTACTTACCCGGGCGCGGCAGCAGCGGCGGCAGCGCGGCCCGGTTGGCCGAGGAAGTTAGAGCAAGTTCGGCGGCGCCGAGCGGGAGGGCGCGACTCGGGCTGTCCGAGCGGCGGGGGCGGGGCGCGGAGGGGCGGGGCCGCGGTGGAAAAAGAGGCGCCGCTTCCTTGCACGGCTCAGCCGCCCCGCGCCTCTGGCCCACCCAGGCCCCGCCCCCGCTCTTTGCTCCTCCCATACAGGCACCGCCCTATGTTTCGCTCCTCCCCTCCAACCAAGGCCTGGCTCCCACCGCTCGCTCCGCCCCCTGTGCCGTCAGCCCACAGCCCACCGCTGACTGCCCCCGCCCACATTGATGTCCCCGCCTTCTCTACGCCCCGCCTATGCTCCGCCCCGGGTCGCTGCGCTCCACCCCCACCGTGCACCCCGCCCTACAAGTGGTCTGCCATAGGTAACGAGGCGGATAGTTGACCCGCCCCTTTGTCCGACTCTGGGCGGTGCCCCAAGCGGGATTTACCCGGTTCCGCCCTCTCTGTGGCTCCGCGATGCTGTCGAAGCCAATCACTTGTTGGCTGCAGTGTTGAGCGCTTGGCTAAGTTACGCTGCGCAAATGCCCCTCTGGTCTTGGCCCTTGACCAGGCGGGAGCCGAGCCAGCAAGAAATGAGAGTTGCAGGATGCCTGTCTCAAGGGATGCACGAGGTGGCTGGGAGGTGGAAGAAAATTGGGGAAACGGCTAGTTTTAAGGTGGAAGGCATTCCTGCCCAGCCTTGGGTGCCGGGGGGGTGGGGGGTAATCTTATAGAAACTGGTAGTTGACATTTCTTTATAGCCACGCCGTAAAGACTCACTCCTTCCAGTCTCGATGCTAAAAATACCAAGCTTCCTTTGGATGGCCTGCTGTGATTTGCTCATCACCTTTATGCTGAGGAGATAGCTGGGCTGATTCTTGGAAGTGGAAAGCCACAAGGACAGGCAGATAGATTTACAGTGGTGTCCACACCGCTGTGATGAAAAGGCCGACCTCGTCCCAGCCTCGATCTGCTTGTCTATAGAGCAAAACATAACCTTGTGCTGCTTGATAAACTCATATAGGTTTGTAGGAGCTGAAGACAGATCTGCTCCTCCTGGGCAACACAAAAGTGGCATCAGACTGGGGCTGTGTTTTAACACACGCCGCCAACAGGTTAAGTTCATTGTAAAGAGAAAAAAAAAATCTAGAAATAGAATGTACCTTTCCCCTGTTTGTTGTGGTTATTTAACAACGGGGATGTAGCTTGTTTCTAGAATACTCCAGATAGCTCAAAGGACCTCTCTGACAAGGAAACCTGTCCATATTGTCACCTCTAGCTAACCAAAATGCATGATGTGTGAGCACCAGACCTTGTGTTATCCAGGGAATGCAGCAGCTAAAACCTCTCCCTCTACATAGTTACTTTTCAGTAGAAAAGATAAATCATTTCAAGATGAAATCAAGCCTGTGACAAAGACAAAGGTCTGGGATAAAATAAGGTCAGGGAAAGGTAAGAGGTTGACCTTGAAACTGAAAGCAAAAGAATGAAGAGTTGGGGGCTGGGCAGTGGCAGTTGGTTCAGAAAGTACTAGTTTCCAGCAGAGGTCCCAAGGCCTTGATAAGGGCACACTCTAATGTGTCAAGGAGCTGGAAGAAAACTAGATGGCTACTGTCAGGCTACTGTTGGGTACAAGGCTGGGTGGGGATGGAGTGGAGACAGGACAGAACAGGTCTATAAACTGTCAAATGATGGAGCATTTTTTTGTTTTTGTTAAGCCATTGAAAGGTTTATGGGAAAGACTAACATTCTGATTTTCTGCTGTGAGAAGAATAAATGTAGTAGTTGTCAGACAAAAATTAAAAGCAGCAAGCCAATTAAACTCTTGCCTTAATCCAAGCCAAGTATGAAGGAGTTTTGAACTGAAGTGGTGGGTGTGTTAAGATGAATAGTTGAGAGATACTGTTTTGGATTTAAGACCAAAAGGAGGGATGCAGGAGGAGGAAGTGTAGAAACAAAAAGGATAGTTTTTAAGTGTCTTACTGTGAGTGAGCAAACAGTCCCTCGTCTATTGGGTGGGCTAGCCTGGAGGAAGACCGCTTTCAGGATGACCATCGACAATCTCATTTTGGCCATATTGACTTGGTGCTGCCTGATAGACACCAGGGGTTGTTGTCCAGTCACTAAGAGCACAGAAGAAGGGTGTGGACTAAAGGTGCATTCTGGGAGATCATCGGGTAGTATAGAACATAGGAGCTGAGAAGGACACCTTACAGGAGGAAAGGTAGATGCAGAAGAGAAGGTTTGTTCCATGGGGACCCAGTGAGTGAGAGGGGATAGAAGGCAAGAAAAGAACACTGAAAGGCAGGCTGGGAGGCCAGAGGAGAACAAAGGATGCTAGATGCCGCGCCCAAGACTGAGAAGGCTGTTTCCAGAAAGGACTTAGCTGTTAGATGCTGCTTGGAGCTCAGGTAAGATAAGGTCAGAGAAGTGTCCATTGCTTTTAACAGCACAAAGCCATTGGTAAACATGCTAACAGCATTGCTTCTGGTATGGTGGGATGGAAGCCAGACAGCAGTAGAGCTATTGTACATTAATAACCTAATAGGAGACAAAGAACCATGAGTGATCCAGGCCTTGCTGGGGGCGGGGGCAGGGGGGGAATGGCTAGGCAGCCCTAATCACCATCTCTCTTTTTGCCTTTCCTAGCATAATTTCCAATTCTATCTGGCCACATACATGGCTTCACAAAATAAAGGCAAATGTTATGACCACATGACTCAGTTCCAGCCAATAGAAAATGGAAGAGTCCATGTGCAAATTCTAAACTGGCTTTAAAGAGAAGCAACGTGTTTTCCTTGATCAGCATTCCTTCCAGGAATGTACTGATGAAATACATGGCTCGAGTAGCCATGGGTGTCTGTAGCAGAAGTCATGTGTTGAGGATGTTGACAAACCAAATTAGGATAACTGGGTTCTCAAGACCTAGAGAATCACCTCTTCTGAGCTATATTCCTATTTACTATGTAGATGAAAGGAAGAAAATTATCTTGTGTTCACATTTATCTACTTTTCATTTTAAAATTTTACTTATTTATCTATTTTGAGAAAAAGTTTCTCTGGATCCCTGGCTGTCCTGAAACTTCCATGTAGATCAGGCTGCCCTCAAACTCCACAGAGATCTTCCTGTCTCTGCCCTCCTAGTGCTTGAATTGCTGATACTTGCAGCCTACTATTTCTAACTTTAATTTGGTTAGCCAGTGGGAACAGAGGATTTAGACTATGAGAAAACTATGAGAGGTTTGTATAGTGATGAGAATGATCTGGGGGTGGGAGGGAGGAGTAATGGTCTGAGGAGCAGATGAACAAAGCTGGGATAAAGGCACACAAGAGAATGGCCGATCTCATGACCTTCATTAGATACAGGTCTAATGAAGTTACATCCACTACCATGAGGGAGAGGGTATAAGGGTATGAAGCTGTTTCCAGTGAGGGACATGATTATATTCACCTCATGACTGCCTGGTTGTGGAGAAGGTCATGACTGCAGACAAGATGGGAGGAGAGAGTAAAGCCAACCCTGTGAACCAAGGACCAGGTGATGTCAGAGGTCCTGGAGGATAAACAGCCTCTAGGGACATTTCCCTTCTGAAGCAGTTGGCCATAGTGCTGCAAGACATAAAGGGGGTGGGATGTCTACAAAGTCAACATGGCACACTCTCCTTCCCTCAGAGGCCTCAGTGGTCAGAGCTGATGCTTTCTTGCTAGCTCTAGCCACCTTATGAGAGTCTTTTTTTTTTTTTTAAGACATGGTTTCTCTGGAAGCCTTGGCTGTCCTGGAACTCACTCTGTAGACCAGGCTGGCCTTGAACTTAGAAACCCACCTCCCTCTGCATCCAGTGTGCTAGGATTAAAGGCATGTAACACCATCACCCAACTGATCCTGAGGACTTTTTGGTGGCAAACAAGAGGACTCTACTTAAACAACTCTAGGCAAATACAGGGGGGGATGATGTTACATTCAGGTCACTGACACCATTGAAAGAGTTTGAAACCAGTATTATTTTGGAAATTCAAGGCAATTGATATTGGGACTGGTATAAACAAATTCAAGAGAGGCTTATAATTGGTCCAGCTCTGGTCACATGCCTAATCTCACACAAACCAATCACTGTGAAGGAGATGGGATACATTATTTGTACAAGGCTTTGTCACAGGGACTGTGACACAGGGACTACGCCATGAAAAGGAGTGATGTGTACAGAAATCACATCATAATTCCTGACAGAGTCTGGTCTACCAGATATCCTCAGGTTCTCGGCACTGGCTAGAAAGTTTTTAGACAAAACAATGACACTGACCCATCATAGGAAGAGTGGCTTACATGGAGCAAAACTAAATACAAATAGATAGTTGTGAAGGAAACTACGGCAGTGGGTTAGGAGGAAGATGAAGAGAAAATGGAAAGTGGTAGACAGCTTCACAATGCACTTAGGAGACAGGTGTGATGGGGACTGAGTGGGTAGGAAGGGAAGGGATAAGGAGATGCCACATTCTGCTGCATGGACAGTGGCATTAGTTACTAAGTGTGCTCTCTCTCTCTCTCTCTCTCTGTGTGTGTGTGTGTGTGTGTGTGTGTTGAGAAGTGGTGGCTTACACCTCTTCCCTTTGAAGTACTTCTAAACAGAAGAGAGCACTCTTGTTTTATAGAGTTTAGAAGAGATATCTCAGCAGAAGCTATAAATTTAAGAGTTTTGTATCAGTTGAGGAATTATACTCACTTCTGAGTACATGTGTGTATGTGTTTGCATGTGTGAAGGTACATGTATGTACATGTGCTATGTTGATGCCGGAGAACCTTGTGTATCATTTTCATTCAGGTTCCATCTACCTTGTTTTTGATACAGGGTCTTTCACTGTCTTATGGATCTCTGATTAGGCAAGCCCCAGATATTAACTTGCCTCTGCCTCCCTAGCACTGGGATTATAAGCCAATACCACCACATCTAGCTTTTTTGTTGTTGTTAATCATGGACACAAGATAAAACTCAGGTCCTCATATGCTTGCATGACAAGTACTTAACAGACTGAGCCCTCCTCTTCCCAGCCCCAGAATTGTGCTTCCTTCTTACAACAGTGACTCAGCAACTAACCAAATTATTTTTGTTGCTAGTGGTCACTGCAGTTGTTGAAAACAACTCTGTCATGACACAGTGAGACATTTAAAGGTAAACATTGCTGCTTGACATCTCTGCAATGTCACCCTGGTTACAGATTCACTGGGCTGGGCCGGCCTGGTCATGTACAATAAATAGGCAGACTCCGTGCTCGTCCGAGTCAGCTTTCAGCCGGATATTGGTTGCTCCAGTTCCAGCTTCTTAAATAAAAGGAGAAAGCAAAAAAGAAGACAGAGTTGTTTCTGTCTCAGGAAGACAGTACTTCCCACAGAGAGTCCCACAGTCTGCTGCTGCTCCTGTGTTGTTGACCAAGACTGGTTATGCAGCAAGACTCTGTTCTCAAAAAAAAGGACAAGGATCAACGACAAAACCTAGACGACATAGAGAAATACAAGAAAACCAAAGAAAAAGGAAGAGTGGTTACTGGGGTAGGAGGGGAGCCAGGAGGGTGATCTGTATGAAAGGTGAGAGGTAGTGAGGGTTTCAAGAAGGTGAAAATTACTCCAGAGAGGCTCCAGAGCAGCCTTCGAGACAGGCTGAAGAGGGCATGGTTTCTGGAGTGAGTCACAGAGCCTTTCAACAGTGAAGTCAGTTAACAGTAGGCAAGACATGTTAACTGGAAAATGTTAACTGGAAATGTTAGCTGGAAAATGATTAAGGGAAAGTGTGTTTTGAAAGATGGTCATGAATATGTATAAATGATGAAGGGAAGAGGCAAAGAACAGAGTGAAGAGTGTGGGCAAAGACCCCGAAGAGGCTTGCTGGGAAAGAGTGGGAGGAGGTGGGCTTCTGAATAAGAAGGCAGCCACAGACTGGAGAACAGCGACCCCTTCCCTGAACCTAGAGGAAGAGAAGGCAGTGAAGATGCAGATGTCAGTGGTCAGGCTCCTGGGAGGCAGAGGAGGAATGGCCTTCTGCTGACAGTAGTTGACAAAATCCAAGCATACCAGAGAAACTGAGGACAGAGAGAGATACACTTCTGAAAACAGGCAGGCAAGAGGATTAGGGAAGGATCGTAGGCCTGACTGAGATGGGATGCATCCATCCCAGACCATGTGATCTGCTCCAACAGTCCTTAGCCACTGGGGTCAGCACAACTGCAGAGAGCATGGACAGTAGGCTCTAACCAAGGTTTGGGGTTTGCTAAAAAGGGCACAATAGAAAAACCAAAGCACAGGGCTGGAAACGTTCTCAGCATGGTGCTTGGAATTAAACTCAGGTCATCATGCTTACCAACTTAGCTATCTCCAGACTCCACAGCCCACATAATGAGTATTGACTAGTGGGAAGAAAGATTAGCAGCAGGGGCTGGGAGAACAGAAGTGGGGAGGGGCTGGAGGAAACTGTAATGAAACCCCCAGGTATGGTCACATGAGGCTGTGATCAAGCAGAGGCTTGTGGATGACCAAGAAGAGTAGAAGGAAGCAGTCAGTGGCTTTAGGGTGAGGAGGGTAAGACCAAGAGGCCAGTTTGAGGGTCAGTGAGAGTTAACTCACCAATGTATGGCAGGATTTAGGGTGCAGACAACAACAGTTGCCAGGGGTCAACAGTTTGGATGGACCTTTCTCTCCAAGATCAGTTTTGAATTATTGTTGCCCCTTTTAAAATAGTGTCCCTTAAGAAAACAAGAACAAAAGAGGAATTTATTTCTTGACCTATCATATAGTGCCTACCTGATTTATTCTAGAATTTTTTTTTTGGTTGTTTGCTTATTTGTTTTGATTTGTTTTTTGTTTTTCAAGATAGGTTTTCTCTGTGTGTTCCTGCTTGTACTGGAACTTGCTATGTAGACGAGGCTGGCCTCAATCTCACTGAGATCCACCTGACCCTTTCACAGAGTGGGTGGGGCATAGCCAGCCTCTTGGGACAATTTGAAGGGCGCAGTAGATGTCTCGTGTGCACACTGCCACCTAGAGGCCATTCTCTGAATCTCTGAATTTATCAGAAGTTTGTGTGTGTGTGTGTGTGTGTTACTTACAAAGGGAGAAAAGAAAGGTCTTCCCGTGTGTTTTTATGGCACTCCCAGGATCACCCTGGCTTTCTGTTCTGCTTACCCACTCAGGACCACAACTCTTCCCCACACCTAGGACATGCTGCTCTTCCCAGTTCCAGCCCGCATTATACCCCATCTTCACAAACTGTGCTCTCAGATTCATGTGTCTTTAGATAACTTCTATAAACCTGACCAGGCTATGGCAGACTTGATCTCTCTTTCCAATCAACTACCAACCCCCTCCTCCATCTTTAGAACAAAAACCTGATCACCAGTCTCTCTCTCCTACTAAATACCAACATCTTCCTGTGTTCCACAAAGGCTGACCAGGCCACACGTCAGATTGGGTTACAGTGACCACAGTATGACAGCAGGTCTCCCTCCCTCACACTTTGTGACCCAGGGCCAACACCTTCCATATAGTGGCTGCATAAAAAAAGACCTAGAGTTTGAATTCGGTAACTCACTTTGAATTGTGGTGGAAGAAGGAAGCAATCTAGCCCAGACTCTGCTCCAGTCACCACCACCACCTCCTATCTACACCTACTCACAGCTGCTGGGGCGACATTACAAAGCCTCATTTCTCAGCAGTTTATGAGGTCAGTGCTCCATTTCTTTCTCCACCCAGACCCTCCTCCCTTCCTTCCTGCACACCCACCTCTGGAACAGTCTGTTTCCTGTATGCTTGATTCCACACACACTGTCACCTTTCTGCCTCCCCTGGGTCGCAGGGAGGTAGGAAACCTTCTGGAACATCCCCACAGCAAGTCTCTTGATGAACAAACTTGGAGGGCTCAGGTCTAGTGCTGTCCTACGTAACTCACTCTCCATTGCTGATCTCTGTTTTTACTACCCCAGCAGTTTCTAGCTATGTTTGCACTCAAGATCATGCCAGGTTTGCCCATTGCTTACAGTATGGGTCTTTAGTCTCTGCTCCCTGCTCTTAGGCATCTTAAAATGAGTGCTGGTCAGTCGAGCCAGCAAGCAGCATATGTGTTCCTTTTTTGGACAAATTGTTCTTTGTTAAGGGTGAGGGGCAGGGATCAAACTATAGCCCAGGCTAGCTTCAAGCTTGCAGATCTATCTTGAGTGACCCAAGGGCTAGGATTATAGGTAGAAGCCACTACTCCCATCATTACAGTTCCAGTCACTGTAACCTGAGAGAAGAACATGTAACAGAACAGTGTGTGTGTGTGTGTGTGTGTGTGTGTGTGTGTGTGTGTGTAGTAGGCTAGAGGTCCACATTCAATGTTTTCCTCAATTGCTGCCAACTATATTTCTTTTCTGAGACAAGCTCTCTGGTGGTCTGAATGAGATGCACTGTTGAGTCTCCAGCTTTTGAACCCTCGTTCCCCAGTAGTGGGGCTGTTTTGGCATGTGTAAGAGGTTTGACCTTGTAGGAGGAAGTGTGTCATAGTAGGTTCTCCCATAGGGCCTATCACCAATTTGGCCACAGGCTCTTGGTCCTGATACCAGTGTCAGGTATGGGGTTGCATATTGTAGATTGAGCCTTAAAGCCAATTTGAGAGTGTTTGATTACTCCCATAATACCTGTGTTACTATTGCTCTGGCGCGCACCATCCTGCCAGGTCAGTCATCACTGTATCCCAAGGGATCCGTGGCTGGGTAAGACTGATGATTGCCTTTCTCCTCTGGTCGTGTGCATTGTACATCCCAGCACTATAAAACCTAAGCAGTAGGGATGAAGCTCCCAGGTCAGTACCAGCTTGATTTCTCTACATTCTTTGACTCAAATGTATGGTGTCTTCAGTAACAGGGTCTTAATGTCAAGTTCTGGAATGGAATCAAGAGCAATGGCAATAGTCTATAATTCCTGGGGGGCGAGGGTGTCTTTGAGATCCCCCTGGTCAAAATCTCCAAAAGAAGTACCCCATTCCTGGAACTGGACATTTAACTTGCTGGCCAATAGTACATAGCAGAGGAGTGGGTTATTAGTTTTATAAAGACACGACACAAAGTTGGGAGAGTAGAAGAAACTGGGGAATTAAGGGGAGAAATTGGGGATGATATAATCAAAATACATTGTATTAAGTTTTCAAAGAATTCTAAAGTTATAGAAGAGAAAAGAGGGCTGGGCAGTGGTGGTACACGCCTGTAATCCCAGCACTTGGGAGGCAAAGGCAGGTGGATTTCTGAGTTCGAGGCCAGCCTGGTCTACAGAGTGAGTTTAGGACAGCCAAGGTTATACAGAGAAACCCTGTCTCAAAAAACCAAAGAGAGAGAGAGAGAGAGAGAGAGAGAGAGAGAGAGAGAGAGAGAGAGAAATGAAATTATGAAGTTTGCAGCTAAACAGACAGAGCTGGAAAGACTCATCCTGAGTGAGGGAACTCAGATCCAGAAAGAAACATACTACATGTTTGTAATATGGATGCAGACTTTGAATTTTTCAATATGTGTGTTTCATTTGGAATAGTCATAGAGATCAGGAAGCTAGTAAGGGGCCATGGGGTATCGTCCAGGGGACATGAGACAGCATGCAGTGATGTAACAGGGAAAATGTGAATCATGGAGATCAGGGTAGAGGAGGACATACAGAGAAGGGTAGTTAATACTAAATGCATTTCAATATGGAAACCTATTACCGGAGAAACATCCTAAAATATAAACGTATACATAAACGAGAAGTTTAAATAGAGTTACCCTGTGACATGGGCATTCAGTGTTTGACTCTAAGAATTATTGTTTGAGTTTAGTGGCTTGAATTTCATAAAAGAAATCACTAGATGGATTTTGGCTTGTGTCTAGGACAGTATTTTCAGCAACTTCTAAAATGGCCCTCAGCACTGATGACGATAAATGACAGTGTGGATCAGCTTCAAAAAGCATCAAAGATGCTCAACTTCCTACATCCAAGATTAGTTCTTTACATTAAAACAATCAAGCACACCATCCCATCAGGACCCAAGTTGCTTTTCTGAATATAGTATTAGCATATATATGCACACTTGGGTGCTTGTGTGGTGTTTAGAGGACAACTGATTTTTAACTCCCCCCACCCCATTGGGTAGTGTCTTTCTTGTTCCTACCATGCTTCATACTCCAGACTAGCTGACCCATGAGCTCTGAAGGGTCTCCAGACTCCACCTCCCTCCCATCTTGCTATAGGAATGCTGGGTTAAGATGTGCATTATATTGTATCCGGCTTTTCATGTGGGTTCTTGGGATCAGACTCAAGTCATCAGGTTTGTATGGAGAACATTTACCTGCTAAATCATCGAGCCAGCTACCAATTTGTTTTTTATGTGGCAATTTACCTGGAGTCTTGTAAAATAGTTTCAGTAAAAGGCAGCAAATGGAAAGAAGCAGTCCTGACTCTGAAGAACATGGACAATCTAAGTGGGTGGGGCATAGCTGTCACCAGTAGAGGGCAGTGATGGGCAACACATGGGCATATGTGGTCTGTCCCTCCTGCTCCTAGGACTGCTAAAGGCAAGACATAACAAAGCCCTTTTAGATGTGCATACCAGCACCATAAGCAGATTCAGTGAGTCCATCGATGCAATCTTGCAATGATTATGCTGTTATTTTCCACATTTAAAGGTGCTTGGAACATTTACAAGTCATTACTGGGAAGATGATCTCATTTAATGTTTAAGTGTTTGGGGATATCTATTGAGTTAAAAGTATAAGATCCTGATTTGCCGGGCAGTGGTGGTGCATGCCTTTAATCCCAGCACTTGGGAGGCAGCAGGCAGATTTCTGAGTTCGAGGCCAGCCTGGTCTACAGAGTGAGTTCCAGGACAGCCAGGGCTACACAGAGAAACTCTGTCTCGAAAAACAAAAACAAAACAAACAAAAAAGATCCTGATTTATTAACTATACAAGTAGTATGTGGATATCTAGAGGGCTGTGAACTGTTTCTGTTTTCTTCCATTGGCGATTAGACAAAATGTGGAGGTAGCTATGTCACTCAGTGTGCACAGAACCCCATGGACACCCTTCGAGGGTGCTGGGAGTCAGGCCAGCCAGCAGGTCTGGGCAGTCTGACTGGGAAGAAGGGCATCAGTTCTATGATCTCTCCAGAGCCCAGTGGGGCAGGGAAAGGGATGTGCTCCTGAATGAGGGCCTCCTAGGCCCTGCCCATACACACTAGAAGTTTCCCTCAAGGTTCCCCTAACCCACAAAAGCTGGAAAAGGAACAAGAATTAGAGAAGGAGAGCCTGGCCTCTGCCTGGCAGAGACTTCAAAGGATCCCAGCTCAAAGGGCAAGTGACACCCTTCGCCTTAGGAGCTAGCTGTGCCTCAGTTTCCGGGCACCTCTCTCTGGGCATGCTTTGGTTTCCAGGCCCCTCTTTCAGTCCCCGCTGCCCTGCCTGAAGAACTCCCACATCCCCCACCTCTATTCGTTTCAGCTGCATTTGTGGCAGGCACCTGGAAGCAGAAGCAGCCTCCTCTCACTCTAATGAGTTAAAGCTAAGTATGGTCTGGAAGAATGGCTAGGGCCAGCTGGATCTACTGACTCAGGAAGTCTGGCTCTCCCAGACCCTTATCTGGATTTGTGTTCTTTTCCAGCCCCCTGCTCATGCTGCCCACAGGGCTTTTCAGACTCCTCAAACCATATGGATTTTCTGCAGTTCATGTGGCCTGTGTTTCACACCACATCTATCTATAACCCTCTCTGAGGGGGTTGAAGGAAAACAAGCAAATTCCTCATCAGTGAACCAGGCAGCAGGTTTACTAAGCACATAATTTGCTAGTATTTGCTTTGTTCAAAATGTGTGGCTAGTTAATACATCCATATGGAAAAAGTTATAAATGTACAAAAGCATATTAAAGGAAACATTCTCCTCCCACCCATGTCCCCAACTACTAGCACCTTGTCCTAGAGACAAATGCTATTGCCAGGTTTTCATGTATATTTTTTTTTCCTGCACATATATCAGTGTAGACACAGTTGGTTTCATGTGAAATTTATTCTTTGGGGAGGAAGGAGGGGAAAGAAGGGATAAGATATAACCATGGAAGTATACAAGGCCAAAGCCATTTACGAGAAAAACTTCATTTCTGGGCTTGGGGGTGAAGTTTAGACATGTTGGCACTGGAAAGAGATTCACAGGGATAAGGAAAAGAAAGGAAGAGATGAGGAGGGAGGAAGAGAGGGAAGAAGGAAGGATGTTTTTTTTGTTTTTTTTTTGTTTTTTTTTGTTTTTGTTTTTGTTTTGCTATTCTTGCAGTTAACTATACCCTCAATAATGAGGTATACAAATTTCCAAGTACGGCCTTAAGGGACAAAGGTATGGCACCTCTACACTAGCTCTGATGAACTATGGAGACCTTTCATACAGAAGGCACAATCCTAGGATGGTGAAGTAACAATACAGAAAAAAACGGCTCCCTGACCTTCTTAGCCTGAATTGCTTCTGTACAGATTTTTACACACAAGAGAAATAAATACCATTCTTTTTTCACCCTACCTAACAATCTATAGGTTGATCCAGACAAATTGCATGGAATTCTGTATACTTCAGTTTTTAATATACCAACTGAACTTGTCAACATAGTTTGTATTACAAATACCTTATAGGCCAGATGTGGTGGTATATGCCTATAGTTCTAGCTATTTAGGAAAGAAAGAAAGGAGAGTTACCTGTGCCCAATAGTTCATGACCAACTTGAGAAACATAGCAAGATCCTGTCTCGAAAACCAAGCCCCAAATATATTGATATATAATATATATAATATACTCACCAAGCACACTAAACATTTTTTGCCTTCACTGAGCATGGTGGTACATGCCTTTAATCCCAGCACTTGAGAGGTAGAGGTAGGTAGATCTCTGTGAGTTTGAGGCTAGTCTAGTTTACATAGTGAGTTCCAATACATCCAGGATTATGTGAAGAGTCTCTGTCTCAGAAACAAAACAAAACAAACAAAAAACTTTACTTTTAATTATTTCATAGCAATATGTTATTCGGCACCAGTGGGGTTTT
>NW_021620017.1:483307-494370 GCF_004785775.1 Grammomys surdaster
TTTAAGATCCAATTTTGTTTCCTGTTCTCTTAAGTTCTGCTCATATCTCTTCCCAGTTGATTGAGCTGTTAGCCAAAAACAAAACAAATGACAAAAATATGAACTTTTATTTTTTGAAGCAGTTTTAGGTTCACAATAAGACTTAGTGGAAGGAACAGACTTCTCTATGTATCCCCAACCTCATATCTGCACAGCTTTTCCCCATAATCAATATCTTACGACTAGGTTTGTTACTATTGATGACCCTCTAATGACAGATAAAAACCACCAATGTACGGAGCCCCAAGTCAATAGGAGACCCTGTCTCAAAAGAATTAGATAGGCTGGGTGGTGGTGGTGCACGCCTTTAATCCCAGCATTTGGGAGGCAGAGGCAGGCAGATTTCTGAGTTCGAGGCCAGCCTGGTCTACAGAGTGAGTTCCAGGACAGCCAGGGCTACACAGAGAAACTCTGTCTCAAAAAACAAAACAAAACACAACAACAAAAAAGAAGTAGATAGTATTCTTAAGGATGACACCTTTAGTTGTCCTCTGGTGGCCACACACATACATACACACACAAAGTATTTTAAAATACATTCATATATAAATAAATACATATATCCCTTTCATTTCATCCATATATCCATAGTGTTGAGTTTTAAGAAATATTTGTGTATTTCAGACTAAAATATTTTAAAACATTCTAAATTGATAGCATATATATAAACAAGATGTATGTAATGTTTGAACTACTTCCCTCTTCTAGAAATAATCAACCTAATTAACATATTTACCATATTACAGGAAGTCATATTTTTGCTTTGCTATGTTGTTACTATTTTGAAAAAGATCTATGAAGCCCCTACTGGCCTGGTACTCTCTGTGTACACTAGTCTTGCCTGTGAGTTATGGCCATTCTCCTGCCTTTGCTGTCTAACTACTGAGATTACAGGTATGGACCACATCCAGCAGATGCCATGACTTTTAAAGTGAGTTTTGTTTTGATAAACATCAATCTCACAAACAACTTCTACTGTTTTGGGCTTTTTAAAAAAGTGAAAGACGAGAGAGCCTAGATCATATATTTCACACACCAAGTATTATGAAATTAGCTGCATTTTAACGTACTGTAAAAGTACATTGCAATAAGCATTCACTTACTAAAAGGAACCAGTGTATCTAAAAAGGACACATAGGTACATTTAAAAACTATTCATAGTCTCATGTCAACATACACTTAAGTGTATATTCCCATCAATGTGACTTTGTGAATATTAAATTACACTAATCATTAGTTTCTTGTAACTTCAATTTGGGAGTTGAAAAACACAATAAGTGGAATACTAAATACCCACAAATGTTATGACTTGTACACATGAACATGTTATAAAAAGGGATGCTGGTGCCGGGCGGTGGTGGCGCACGCTTTTGATCCTAGCACTTGGGAGGCAGAGGCAGGCGGATTTCTGAGTTCGAGGCCAGCCTGGTCTACAGAGTGAGTTCCAGGACAGCCAGGGCTATACAGAGAAACCCTGTCTCGAAAAACAAAACAAAACAAAACAAAAAAACAAAAAAAAACCAAAAAAAGCAAAAAGAAAAAAAAGGGATGCTGGAAAAAGTTCCTTTTTTTGGAGGTGGCTTCTGAAATTTCAAATATTATCCTACCTGCAAAGTCAGAGCTTTTTATTTGGCAAGCTAAATGATATATTTTACTCTATCTCTACAATCTAAAAAAAAAACATAGACTTTTGGGTAATTAGTTACTGGCAGTCATGAAAAGATTAATCTCAACAGTTCAATAAAAACAGCCTGGTTCTGAAGTACGTATTAGTTTCCTTAGCTTCTGAGACCATTATTTAAAATTTTTATTTATTATTATTGTTGTTGTTCATGTGTGTGAGTGTGTGTGTGTGTGTGTGTGTGTGTGTGTGTGTGTGCTGTGCACAAGTATAGGTCAGGGGACAACTCTGTGGAGTTGGTTCTCCTTCCATGTTTACATGGACTCAGAGATTGAACTCAGATCGTCACGCTTGTGTGGCAGGTGTTTTTACCTTCTGAGCCATCTCACAGGCCCCTCTTTTGTGTTGTTGAGACAGCGTTTCACTGTGCAGCCAGTTTGGACTTGAACTCAAAACCATTTGCCTCGGCCTCCTTAACGCTGGGATTACACGCGCCAACTATGCACTGTTTTATTGTCTTTGTGTTTTTATTTTTCTTTCTTCTTTTCTTGGGGGAAATGGATATAATTATTTTGCTCTTTATAAGTGTTTTTCCTCCTCTGTGGTTTCTTTCAAGATTTTTTTTTTCATTTTGAAAGATAAACTCTTAAGATATGAATTTGAAATGTGCCCCACAGATTCATGTAGGGAACCTCAGAAGTGGGGCTTGGCTAGTGGGAGTCCGGCAAGCCCTTGAAGAGTATTACCTGGTTATAGCCATTCTCTGCCTTCTATCTACCAACATTTGAGGAATTTCTGCCACACACTCCCACCACCCTGGCGGGAATTGTCCCCATCACATCTTTCCTATGATGGTGAGTCCAAATCCCTCTGAAATCAGAGCCCAGATAACCTTCCCTCAAACAGTCTTTTCTGTCAGCTATCTTGGTCACAGTTACCCAAACAAAAAAATGACTGATAATATGATGGTGCTGGCACACAAACACAAGAGTTTATTGCCCTTATTAACTAGATTTAATTCTCACTCCTTGTTACTCTTACTCTCCTTCTTCTCTTGTTATTCCAGTATTCTTTTCAGTCAGCATTTGTTATCTTTTGTAGTCATCTCACCTGCTTTGTATTGTCTTGGTTTTTTGTTTGTATGTTTGTTTTTTGTTTGTTTTTTGTTTTGGGTTTTTTTTGTTTGTTTGGTTGGTTTTTGGTTTTTCGAGACAGGATTTCTCTGTGTAGCCCTGGCTGTCCTGGAACTCACTCTGTAGACCAGGCTGGGCTCGAACTCAGAAATCCGCCTGCCTCTGCCTCCCAAGTGCTTGGATTAAAGGCGTGCGCCACCACCGCCCAGCAATGATTTTCTTATTTGTCTATTTATTTACTCTATCATCTGTCCGTCTGTCTTTCTACATATTTCCCTCCTATCTACGTATCTGCCTATCCTTCTAGGCTTGTCTATCTGTGACCCCCAGCTGACCTTAAACCTTACCTATTCAAGGATGACTTTGAATGTCTGATCCTCCTGCCTCTATGAGTGCTGGGATTTCAGGCGTACCTGAGTTATGTGGTGCTGGGGATGAAACCCAAGGTTTCATATATGCTAGGCAATTGCAGTATGCAAGTGCACCACATTCCAGCCCTAGAGTTGTTTCCAGTTCTCAGGCCCTGATCACATCAGCGTTCCTCCATGTCTGAGTCTGGTGCTAATGCTTGCTTTGTGCCCTCAAACTATAATTTTGGACCTTTTAGTATGCCTTGTGTTTTTTGTTGATACATGGACATGATGTACCAAATAAAAATTACTATTTTGTGATACTGTGATAAAATTTAGTAATAGGAGGAAGAGAAAACGTTCTTAGTCCTATGATTAATCCTTAGTATTTCAAGAAGCTTGTACTTCTGGAATGTGACTTTCATAAGAGTTTTTCTGTTTCCTTTTCCCTCCTCCTTTGATGGGTCAAGATTGCTAAAATAGATTGGATTTGGACATTTCACTTCCAACTTGGTCAATTCAGCTCTGATTAAATTCCAGCAGGTTTAAATGGCTTATTATTTCTGTGAGAGGCATGTTCAGTGTGACCTGCTCACTAACTTGCCTGACACAAAATACACAAAACAAAGTACATGAATCAGGTTTATTATTTACAGATAAGTATCAAGAAACAATAGAAGCCTAAGATTCATTATGAGTAGGTCCTACAAGGCTTGGCCAAGGCTATGCGTGGGTACTATTTTGTCTCTTTGTGCCCCACCTGCAATGTAGCCAACAGACCCCAGAAATTACTCAACCCTGGGTGTTATGCCTCAAAGAAAAATAGCTGACTAATTGGGCTAAAGCATTAATATTCTTTTTGTAGGCATGGTAGGAAAAGAATCCCATCTGTTTTCCCCAGTTCCTCTTTATTTCAAGATCTCAAAATGTTAGAATCCCTGAATATTTAACAGGCTCAAAGAAACAGAGCAGAGAGCTATGTGTCCAAAGTCAAATGGAGAATTGTCCTGTAGCCTTTTCCTGGGCTCAATACTCTCCTTAAAAAAGCTAGCCCTTGCTGGGCAGTGGTGGCACATGCCTTTAATCCCAGCACTTGGGAGGCAGAGGCAGGCAGATTTCTGAGTTCGAGGCCAGCCTGGTCTACAGAGTGAGTTCCAGGACAGCCAGGGCTACACAGAGAAACCCTGTCTCTAAAAACCAAAGGGAAAAAAAAGAAAAGAAAAGAAAGGAAAGGAAAAGAAAGAAGAAACTGCCACTGTGTGGAGGTCGGAATCCATCACCTCTGTTGTCAGCCCTTGTGTTCCTTATTGTTTGAGACATTGTTTCTTTTGTTGTTGACTCCTTCCGTATAAGCAAGGCCGCTGGCCCTAGCACTTCCAGGACTTGTATTTCTGCCTCCTACCTTGCTGTGGAAGAACTGGAATTGCAGATGTGTGCTACCACACTTGGCATTCCATGGGTTCTAGGGATTCGAACTCAGGTCCTCATACTTGTGCCGCAAGTAGTTGTTTACCCACTGTGCCATCTCCCCATCCCACTAGTCTGTTTCATAGGCATAGCAACTGAAGAGGTCAGCTTAGAAACTTTGGAAAGGTCAAGGGGACACTTGCTGGATAGGAGAGGCTAATTAGCATTCCTCTGTCAGAGGACACTTGCTGGATTAAAATTCCTCCTCAGAGGAGAAAGGGAGAGGCTGATTAACATTCCTCAGGGCACTGGGGAGGGAACCCACTTGTGATGGGGAAGGCCCAGAGCAGGCAGACCAACCCTTGCTATCTACAGAGAAGGGAGGTCCTTGCCACCTCATTCCCAGAAGACCAATCAGTTTAAAAGTCACACTGTTCTGCCAATCATATTGTTCCTAGTCACTGTTTCTCTAGTCTACCCCTTCAACTGTATAAAAACTGACCAAATGGGCTGCCTGGGGTCACCACCTCTCCTTCAGGTGCAGGACAACCCCAGTATATTGGATCACTAAAATTCCTCTTGCTTTTTGCATTGATTCACATCTCCGAGTGGTTCACTCATGGGGTCTCCGGTAAGCCAAGGCTCACAAGAGTCTTATACAACCTCCCAGGAAATTTGTGTTACTTTGTCTTATCTTGGTACAATCTCAATAGAAGATATGAAGGCATGGTCAAAGTCCTCTCATTAAGCCCAGGGAGATCACAACCACAGAACGACTGCCCTGTTCACCTGGGTCAGTTGCCTTGCCCTGGACTCAGTAACTCAGAAAAACCTTTGCCAAAGAAAGCAAAGAATCCTGAAGGGCTGTCCACTGTGGTAGATCTGCCTCTGTATTTCCCGTTTCTACCTCTGTGGTACCCAGGGTGTCTATACAGGTGTCGAAGGAGAGGTTAGTAGTATCACACCTTCCTCCCAGTGCCCCGGCCAGTGAGGACGAGACCCTAGGGAAGGGGGTGAAAGAATGAAGGGACAAGAGACACAAAGAATTCGAGCAAGTCTGGAGTTCTGATCAAGCTCTGAAACTTTAATTTCGGAGGTAAGTTATAAAGACCCAGCAAACCGGGAAGTTTGGGTGAGGGTCATTGCTTAGGGCTATCCCACTAGTGAATCCTTATTGCCTTAGACCATCCCACTGTCAGATCCTTATTGCCCTAGATCGTCCCACTGTCAGATCCTTATTGCCTTAGACCATCCAACTGTCAGATCCTTATTGCCTTAGACCATCCCACTATCATAACTGGCTCCCAGGGAATGCCAGACATTCTCTAAGTTCCTGGGACCTGAGACCAGGTTCCCAGAACAGCAGGTAATTTCCTGGGTTTGGCTCCTGGCATCCCAGTTACTCTAAGAGAAAGTCTTAGCGGATGTGTTTGGCCTGTAGCCATTTAGTCTGTATTCAGTTATACAGTTTCATTTGGGCTGCTCGTTTACGCCTGGGTGTGGGACACCAGCTGAACCATGGTTGATCTATCAGGAGACACAGCCCTAAATAAAATTGTCGGCCACCAGAAGCCATCAACTGTTCATAGCAGTTTGGTTTAGGGATGGTGGCTCCGGAGCCCCTCTCTAGAGCCGCCATGCTAGAATGCAGACTGGCTTGGTCTTGTGCAGATAAGCTGCTGTGAGTTCTTAAGTGCAACAGTTCTGCCATGTCCTGCAGCCCCTGTTTTGCTTTGGTCCTCCCCAACCTCTGGCTCATACAATCTTCTTTAACCCCTCTTCCATGATGGTCCCTGAACCTGGGGTGGTGGTGGTGGTAATGTGTGTGATCTAGGTGATGTTCACTAACACCGGTTGACTAGTCCTCAGTTTCTCTGTTAAGCACCATCCAAGTGCCGCTATTCTTATCGATGCTCACTCACATCATCCAGTCTTTGTCACTTGAGAGCCTCTGGAGTCTATTCCTTCAGCCTCAGGGTCTTTGAGAGCCTGTTTGACATCTGATAAGACAAAGTTCTCTGGTGTTCAGCTATCAGCCATCTCCCTAAGGAGTTCCTTTTTTATGAAGACTGATATTGCAAAGCCACAGTCTGGGCTCGGCTGCTTCCTGCACAGTTTACCCAAGTATCCTGGAAGAACATCATGGAATTTAGGGTATGGGCATCTATTACCTAAATCCAAAACAGGCACTGACAAAGGCTTAATAGAGCATTAATTACAATGGGGAAAATTCCTTTGTTTGTCAAAGATTTCACAATTGTTTCTCAACTGAGAGCAGTGGTTTTCCACCTTGCCTATATACTAGAATCTCCTTAAGGAGTTTTTATAAATACATATGCCAAGTTCTATCCCTGGTTCTTTATTTAACTGGACTGAGGTCTTGTCTGAGAAACAGTGTCTCGTGTGTGTGTGTGTGTGCGTGCGCGTGTGTGTGTGTGTGCCTGTGTGTGTGCCTGTGTGTGCCTGTGTGTGTGCCTGTGTGTGCCTGTGTGTGCCTGTGTGTGTATGTGTGTGTGCCTGTGTGTGTATGTGTGTGTGCCTGTGTGTGTGTGTGTGTGCCTGTGTGTGTATGTGTGTGTGCCTATGCCTGTGTATGTGTGTGTGTGTTATGCATATGCAGAGGCCTAAGCAGGACACTGGGGTTTATTGCTCTACTACTCTCTTTTTGTTTACTTTAATAATCTCCCCATGAACTTTAGCCTTTGGCATTTCTTTGGCTAGGCTGGCCGGCCAGCAAGCCCCAGAGGTCCCATCTCCCCCATTCTCACCCTCTAGTGCTAAGTTTTTAAGTGTCCACAACCATGCCTGGCTTTTATGTAGAGCTAGAGATCTGAACTCAGGTCCTTAACACTTGCCCAGCAAGCACCTTATACCTATGAGGCATCTCTCCAGCCCCCAGAAATAGTATTTTAAGGTGCCAAACTCCTGGGTGAGACTCAACATTGACTGCAGTGGTTGTCATTTTATACCTGTCTTGGCACATTACCCTGTTTGCATGGAGCCCTGAACCACACTGTTGGGATGATTTAAATATGTATGAGTGGAATCCTATTGGATGTTTGCTGAGCCTGGCATGGCCCTGGTAGGGACAGAGTTCCTGCCCTTGGGACAAGACCTGGTTGTGAGCCTCCATGACTGTCAATGGCTGCTGTGGGCAGAAGGCTTGTTTGTGTAATAATGCACATGTTTCACATTCCTCTGAGAAACGCCCTCCCTGTAACGTTAATGACTCCATGGAATTAGAAATAGCATGAGTCCAAGAGTCAAAGGTGTGGCTTTGTCTCAGCGAAATGGTAAACACTACAACCTTCAAGACAGCTCTTGAGGCTATAGGAAAGGGCTCTAAACACATGAGTTCAAAAATATGTAATTTCTCAACTATGCGAAAGCAAGGATGCAATATGAATTATATGAGGAGCTTCAATTATCTAAAAGAATAAAGGCAGCTACATTAATAAGCCAGGTTGTCAAAAAGATAGAAACGCAAGTAGATACAAAGGCAGTTAGTTTCCAGTGTTCAAGGTCAGCCTGGGACTTAGCAAGGTTAGGCCTAGGTGTGGTAGAAATGGTAATTTCAGGCTGAGGTCCCAGCCGGCTGGCTTAGCATCTGAGTGTGACAGAGGCAGGCAGATCTCTGAATTCTTTTCCAATGTTAAAAGAAAATGTGTGCCGGGCAGTGGTGGCACAAGCCTTTGATCCCAGCACTTGGGAGGCAGAGGCAGGTGGGTTTCTGAGTTTGAGGCCAGCCTGATCTGCAGAGTGAGTTCCAGGACAGCCAGGACTACACAGAGAAATCCTGTCTTGAAAAAAAAGAAAAAAAGAAAAGAAAATGTGAGTTTGCAGTATCCTAAGAATCAAAGAGCTAAAGTCACTGGGATGCTGATTCATAGGATAATCACAATGAAACCTGGAGTAAATAACTGAATTGATATCTAAATAAAAAACTGGGCCTTGGTCTACATGAGATGAGCTAGCTAGTAGTTAGTGATAATAGTTCTCTCGAAATTTCTCTAGCAAGAGCTGAGCAGTCTGGAGATCTCTGGAAAGCAAAAACAGCTCTTCAAGATTTTTTTTTTCTTAACGGGATTTCTGGTTTGGTTGGAAGATCCAATAATTTAATTTTTTTATAGTGGCTTTGCTGATATGGGTCAGAAAACCCATGAGCTATCCAGATAGTTTTACTAGCAGAGAGAGCTGTCTCAATCAGAGAGTTTTTAGAATAGCAAGAAAAAACTGTCTAGAGGAGAGCAGAACACACACACACACACACACACACACACACACACCCTGAGAGACAAAGAGAGAGGGAGGGAGGGAGGGAGGGAGGGAGGGAGGGAGGGAGGGAGAGAGCGAGAGAGAGCGAGAGCGAGAGCAAGAGCAGGTTTGGAACACCATTTCAGCAGAACCTAGGGCGCCAGGTTTTTCGGGTCATTTGACTTGGGTCATTCTTTCACCACTACCAGACACCCATTCTCTAAACCCTTGCTGAGGCTGGTCCTTGGTGTGAGTCTCTTAGCATCACTAGCATTGTTACAATGTGAACAAGTTGATACTTATTCCTCTACCTCATTTCTTGTCACTGTGGCAGCACAGTTTCCACTGCTCTGTCGACTACTGCTCTTCCTTATGCGAATCTTACAAGCCACGAGCTGTGGAGTGATCCCTGACTCCTTGACTTCACATCCCACATCTAGGACCCCCTTGGCTGTGCTTTCAGTCTACTCAGCTTCAGAGAGTTCACAGTGCCAGCCTTGCCTGTGTGTTGTTCCCGCCACCATATCTGTCCCCTAGATCCCAGCCCCCATTCCTCAGAGATCTCCCTGCTTAGCAGTTTTGATCTTCTCTACAAGCAGCCAGAATACTGGGCACTGGATCCTGTTTCTTCTCTTTAGAACCCTCCAACAGACTCCCATCTTGGTCACAAAAACTCAGCACTTGGAAGCCAACAGGATGGTTCAGTGTATAAAAGCACTTCTCACTCAAGCCTGAAGACCAAAGTTTGATCTGATCCCCACGGTTCGTGGTAGAAAGAGAAAACCCACTCCCAAAGCTTGTATTCTCACCTACATAGCTTCCACACACATACACACACACCACACTGTAACACACCATAACACACACACACACACAGAGAGAGAGAGAGAGAGAGAGAGAGAGAGAGAGAGAGAGAGAGAGAGAGAGATTACATCATATCTCCACAGTCACCAGTCAGAATTGGGGGAAGCCTAGTCTAGTTCTGGAAAGGTCTTTAAAAGATGACTGTTGCTCTTCTCATTTTACACTGTGTTTTTAGAGCAGTTATCCTCAACCCTGCTGTATATTGGAAGCAGCCCAGGTTACACAGGGCTATATATCAAGATTGTGTCTCATTAAAAAAAAAAAATGTTGCCTGGAACCCACTCCAGAGATTCTGGAGCAACCAGCAGCTTCAGCAGCAGAAGTTATTTCAAAAAGTGGAAAAGGAAGGAAATGAATGTCTCTGTTAGTTTTAGAGCCAGAAGATGGGGTTGCACTGTCTCCATGTGTCCGCTGGGCATGCTCCCATGACTTCCCAGAGAAAGGAAAGGAAAGCCTGCTCGCACTTGGATGGAACTGTTGAAGGCTCGAGCCCAGAGCCCACAGATATGAATACTTGTCCACGGTCCTCGTTAAAGCCTTGCCGCTCCAAGTGTGGCCTGTGGAGTAGCTTACCATCAAGATCCTCTTGATCTTGTTAAACATTCAAACCTGGAGGCTCTACCTTGCTATACAGAAATCTTGACAGGGCTAAACCTTAATGGCTCAAACGGTTCTGACACCTTCTGTCTAACAAGAGAATTAAACAAGCACTACACAATCCCCTGCAGCTCAAGGCTGGATGTCCCCTCAGCCTGGGAGGGATCAAAGCTACCACAGGAATTTAACATTTGTTCCAGCTAATACATTGATTATAGGCAGACAACCTCCTTTTTAAAGGACATTTATTTGATGCAAGAACTCTACTACTGAGCAATATTCCCAGCCAGGACATTTACTTTCTAAGATTTACAATTGTCAGGACAGAACGATGTGACTCAGTTGATAAAGTGCTTGCTTAGCATACATGAAACACTGGGTTCCCTCCCCAGCACCATATAAACTAGGTAGGTAGGCTCAAACAGAGTGTCTGCAAGGACCTTCAAGCCACACCATCAAAATATAGCTATCATATATCTAAGAACGCTAATTCTCAGACTCATGTGAGACTAGAAGTCTAACTTTCAGACACATTTAACCAGGTTTTGTACGTTTTCATTTCTCTGACCCTACTTCAGCCTACTCCTCTCCTTAAGCCCTTCCTTTAAACGGTCATGGGGCTGGACTAGTTAAAGGTCTAGGCTGCTCTTCTAGAGGACCAGGTTCCATCTCTAGCACTCCCAGAGTAGCTGACAATTGTAACTCAGTCCTAGGGGATCTGATACTATCTTCTGGCCTCTTCAGGCACTGTACACACACACACACACACACACACACACACACACACACACACACACA
>NW_021620017.1:494380-638227 GCF_004785775.1 Grammomys surdaster
ACACACACACACACACACACACACACACACACACACACACACACACACACACAGCATACAGACATACATGCAGGTAAAACATTCATACTTATTAAACTAAAATAATAATCTTACAAAAATAAGGGGCTGGAGAGATGGCTTGGCACTCAAGAGCACTTGCTGCTCTTCCAGGACTCAAATCTGACTGCCAATTTCTACTCAGCAGCTCATAACCATCTGTAACTTCAGTTCCAGGAGATCTAACACTTTCTTCTGGCCTCTCCATGCATCTGACACCAAATCGGCATACATGTAGGCACTCATATACAGACATAAAGTAAATCTCTAAAACAAACCAAATAAAATACTCAGCCACAACTATGCAGAACAGTGCTGACCTTAGGTCTGGCTAATGATTATCCCCACTGTTCCACAAAGAGAATGAAATCTACTGCCTTTAGCATCCACCTTCAAGTCTCCATCTTAATGAGATGCTCCTGTAAAGTGGTGGCATCCAATTTGCCAATCCCTCAGGGATTCTTCATAGATGCTTCTGAATGACAAGTGCAATTTTCATGCCCACTTTACCAGCACTGAGGATCGGAACTTTGCTTAAAGTCACAAACAAGGACCAGTGCTGATCTCACAACTCATTTAGTGCTGTCGCCATAGTGCCAAGCTGACTGGAGAGGGGACTCGAAGAGCAAACAGCTGAGGAATATGATCACAGTAAGATGTCTGTGTTCATCTGTGAAGGAAGTGTGCTTTTCTAATGTAATCCTTCCCATCCCTACCCTACCCCAGTCTCCAAGGTCCATCTTGTTTATAGGCACTCACTGCCACACACAGCTTTTTACCTGACTGCTGGGAATCCAGATCCTTCTATAAACACAGCAATCATTTTGCCCATGAGCCATCTCCCCAGCCCAAGGTTTGCTTTTTAGTGCAAGAGCCCTTCAGTGTCTCTGGGGCCTCCAAAGAATATCTTTACTTATCTTATCTTAGCAATAACCAGAGGCCCAGGGAGTATAGCTTCTAGGAAAGAAGTCATATCAACCCCATGCAAGTACCGGAAGAGTGTTGCCACAAAGACTACAAAAGCCTGCACAGCAAGGACTGTGTATAGTTCACACAGCCATCCCCACCCACAGGCAGACCCATGTTTGATCTTGGTCCTATGCCATCCTCCTCTGTTCACTCTACACACCCAGCCCCTATCTTGCCTCCCTTCCTGGTTTAATTGCCATACTGTCTGCTCTCCTATTTTCCTAGAGGGAAGATTCCAGCCTGATCCTCTTCTGATTCCCACAGCTACCCCCTCTAAACTGGACCACTTGGTGTCTTGGTGGAGACTCCCTGGAGGAAGGCTCTCCTTGGGGCTCTGTCAACCATTTATTTATAAGACAAAATTCAAATACAGCAAACGGATGGAGATGTATTTCATCATTGGTGCATCCATTTCCTGGCTTACCAGATTAGGCCATAAGATCAACACGACGAAAGCCACCATATTTAAATGTCAAGATCTTTATCCAGAGAAGATAATAAAACACATAACAATAACGACAGAATGCAGATGGGCATGGTGGTACATGCCATCAATCTCAACACTTGGGAGGCAGAGAGTTCGAGGCCAGCCTGGTCTACAAAGCAACTGCCAGGACAGTCAGTGATATTACACAGAGAAACCCTGTCTTGAAAAATAAACAACAACAACAATAATAATGATGGAATGTTTCTTTTTGACCATCCTCAACCATCTTAGATGACAGTCACTATAGCTGCCCCTCCTCACTGCTTATCCTGGGAGAATATACATTTTTCACTTGTAGCTAGTAGTCTGGCTTTAGTTACTCATCACCTGAAAACCCGTGTGTCCTGCTGGGTGTGGTGGCTCATGTCTGTAAGACCCGAGCTTAGGAGGCTGAAGCAAGACGAACAAGGACAAGAGAAACGTGTACAGAGGTGATTCCTGATGCATATTTTTATTAGAGCCAGAGGTGACAGCTTTTTCCAGTGAAACAAATCTCTGCATCCATAAGACCATAAGACACTTCATTTTGTAATTTACCTTTGTCAAACTATCCAAGAACACAGCACAGCAACTGCTTTATGTGGTACTCTGACATTAAGCAACAAGTTGTTAACAGAAAGCACATCAAACAAAAGGCTTATATTCTCTGATCATCAAGTCAACTATCAGCTTTTCTTAGGGGTGTGTGTGTGTGTGTGTGTGTGTGTGTGTGTGTGTGTGTGTCTGTCTGTCTGGGTATCCCACCCAGGGCCATGTACATGTTAGGTAAATGCTCTACCACTGAGCTATTTCTTAGGCCTACTTTTCTCAGATTTCAGATTTTTTTTTTTTTTAACTAGGCAGGAAAGTAAAATCCACTTCAAATACCAGCACTTAGGACCTATTCGTTTGAAAGGAGGAGTAACAGTAAACTTTAAGCCTTAAATTTTCTAGATCTTTCCTCAAATAACTCTCACTAGTTTGTTAGATTTTACTCTGTTCTGTCTGGGACCTATTTGCCCTACTGGGCCTAAAAGGAATGTTGAACATTCTGGGACCTAAACAGACAATGTTAAAATACATCACCAATTTCTAGTGAATACAGTGCAGTGGCCTCCGAGCTCTTAGGGCCATGGTTAAAGCACAGCTCATCTGGTGAACACTGCCCAGGCCCTGTGCTCCCCCAGCCAGCAGCTGTACATGATCAGCTTTTCTCGGAGGCTGGAGTCTGCAGCTTGATCTTCTTCACAGCTTCCAGAACAGAGAGTGGGTTCACTCTGTCTCCAAATTCTTTTTCTCGGTGCTCAAGAAGAATGCCCTAAAAAGGGGAAACAGGAAGGGATGTCAGTCTCCACTCGGAGGTGTTCACTCATGAGACAGACTCTGAGGACCAGCTGTCCCATCAAGCCCTGTGCTTGGGCAGTTGAGAGCTCAGATCTGAATCACACCCAGCACCTACCCTTGAGGAGTTCGGTCTTCTGAGGAAGGGGACTGAGGAAGTCATGTCCCAATATTTGGAACACACGAAGCTAGTCACGGTTAATTAAAACAAGGGTATGTGGAAGGCTTCCTGGATGACAGGCAGATAAAAGAACATTCCATCAGGAGAGAAGAGAATGAAAACAGAAAAAATCCTATGAAGTAGAGCTCAGAGGCTACCTTGATGGGTATTGGATGGCCATCTGAGAAGGTAGACCCACTCTTTTCCTTAAACCTCATAAACTGGGGTCATGCTTCAACACAGTGAAGCAAACACATCAAGACTGAGGATATCCCAAAGTCACCCTGAAGTATTGAAATGATAAAAGGATGTGTTTGAGATCATCAGGAATCTTTAAGGTTCTTTACCTCACTGTGATATCTGGACATTTGCTTTAAATTTCAAGTAATCTATAAGGTGTCCTGCCATTATAAAGACAATAAAAAGGTAAGAAGAAAGGAAGTCGCTTTTTTTTTGGGGGGGGGGGCAGTGGTGGTGCATGCCTTTAATCCCAGCACTTGGGAGGCAGAGGCAGGAGGATTTCTGAGTTTGAGGCCAGCCTGGTCTACAGAGTGAGTTCCAGGACAGTCAGGACTACACAGAGAAACCCCTGTCTTGAAAAAAAAAAAAAAAAAAAGAGAGAGAGTAAGTCCAGTCGGTGAGGCAGCTTGTCCAGCAGAGGCATATACAGGCCTTATGACCCCAGAGTAATCCCTAGGTCTCATACAAGGAGACAAGAGGGAGCCAAATCCTGAAAGTTGTCCTTTCACCTCCATATACACATTGTGATGTACGCATGCCTGCACACACATATACAACCAATAAATAATAATGAAAAGTCCACCACACTGGGCTGACTATTAGGAAGTGACTAAGGAAATTGCAAAAGTTTACCATGTAAGCCAGATGCAGACAATGGAAAGCCAGGGGAAGAAAGTTTAGCGGCATGGGAAATAGTCATCATCACTGCTGAGAGAGAAACCAAGCCAACTGCCTCGCAGCTCTGTTCTAGTGAGCTGCCTTGAGTACTCGATGGGAAGGCTCTGCTCACTCTTCACTAGTTTGTTGTTTTTAGATTCTCTATACAGCATAGGCATGAAGAATATAGGTTACTATAGTCTTTACAGTAACCAGGCTTCACAAATCATTAAAAAAAAATCACACCTAGAGGTACTTGACGTAACAGGACTGCAGAAATGGCCTCCAGGAGCAATTAGGTGAGTCCTGCTGCCCAGCCAACCCAGTTCATCGACTACCTCGCCAGAAGCTCTGAGGGGACCAACAAACACCACACCTAACAACACCAGGAATGTGCTAGCCCAGCCATGAGTACCCGGTGAATCATCACCAGGCAAGAAAAGGCTGGCAGGTGTGCCAAACCCTGCCCTAGAGGCCACCGTAGGAGGCCAAGGTAAGACAATGAAATGCCACAGGACTAGAGTAGGAAGGAGAGGGGCCACCTTCTAGGGTCACCTAGACCAGGCCGCTGAGAACCACTCCTGAAGATAATTTGTACATGCAGTGGGCGCTGTCCTTCTGGGTTCCTGAGTTTAGTCTCTCCTGTGCTGCTTACCAGCTGTGTCTCTGGCTGACTTGTTTCCCATCTCTAGGACTATTATTTACATAGATGGGGGTGAGAAAACTAACAACCCAGACTGGCTGGTCAGTCATAGGGAAGACATACCTATGGGCACCGATAACAAGACAGGTGCTTGGTGGCCATTACTATTAAGACATTTTAATATATTTACTAGAAATCAAGAAACAGAATTATGTCAAATTAGACACCATTTAATGGTAAATTCTAATACAAATAAGAACAATTACCAACAGATTTTTTTTAAAGATTAGAAATTAAGCTTCCTATTCTTATTTATTTTATGTTGTGAGATCTAACAAGGCAGACTAAGATTGCTTTTCTACAGAAACAAAACAACAGAAATCAAACCATGCCCTATACATGTGCATGTCATATGTGTGGTTTCCATGCAGGCTTGTCTCCAGGTCCTCCTTCTGTGACCCATTACTGTCCACTCACTTGCCTCCTAGGCCCATGGGGACCTCATCTCTCTTTCCCATACCCTTCTTCAGGGTCCCCATATTGACTCTGAGTCCTCACTGCCAGGACTCCTAACAAGGTGTTCACAGAACAACAGTTTTCTCCTCAGGCACAGTCCTGACAGCAAGAGCTCCACAGGACTCTCATATTTTCCTGCCACACTCCCTCATCGGCTGCTTCTATTCCTTCTCCCTTTTTATTTTCCTCCACATCCATCCTCCATGGCGTGGGAACATGCCAGTTGAGTATATTCACTAATAGAATAAAAGTGAGCTACCTGGGCAAGTACTGAAACACAGCTTGAAATGGGAAGTCAGGTTCAGGCAGGTCCCTGCAGTGCCACACTGGACTAAGTCACCGGTCCAGCTGCTAACCTGCTCTTGGTCTCAAGTTCACCAACTGCAGTCTGGGCAGCATGACTGTCTGGTGGCCTGACTGTAAAGCGTATGTATGAGATGCAAGCCTAGAGCAGATGTGTGGCCAGTGACAATTGCTGGGAGGAAGGATGGAAGACTCTACATGTGGACACTCATGCCCTCTTCTTCAGCCCCTGTCAGGGGTCTCAATTCCAGATACCCATAGGTCTGTAGTGAATACTGACATCTTACCTGTTTTCCAGATCCTATCACAAAAACTCCTCCGAGGATGAAGCCTTCACCTTCTAGGTTTCCAGAGAAGCCTCCATTCCAGGCCCGGAAGGAGTTATACCACACACCCAAACGGATGAGGCCCATGAACATCATCTTCCGCCTCTCTGGACCATAGAATTTTTTCTACAGAGCAAGGAAGATCCTGTGTGAGCAGTCTGCATATCTCTCATCTCTAAGAAGGGTGCCAAAAGCCAAAACCCTAGTGCCTGATACTTCATATTTTTTCTGCAGCCTAACACATGTCACTCCTCCCAGGATCACACTCAGCTTCCCAGGGAAACAGAAAGCTGCCAGCTCTGACTTCTTTACAAAAAAAAAAAAAAAAAAAAAAGGGCAGGCACGCCTTTAATCCCAGCACTTGGGAGGCAGAGGCAGGTGGATTTCTGAGTTCGAGACCAGCCTGGTCTACAGAGTGAGTTCCAGGACAGCCAGAGATACACAGAGAAACCCTGTCTTGAAAAACAAAAACAAAAACAAAAAAACAAAAACAAAAAAACAAAAAGAGAGGGGGGGAAGAAGAAAGAGAAAAAAGAGAGAGGAAAAGAAATAAAGAATGAAAGAAAGAAAAAGAAAAAAAATTAATTTAATCTTATGTTATTTTTGTGATGCAGGGATTGAACCCAGGGCCCTATACATGTATGTTAGGCAAGTACTCCCCCACTGGGTTCAACTTCTGCTCTCAAGGCAGTTTCAATCTGAGGAAAGGACACCCCTCCTCCTGACACCCCCACCATGCGCTTTCTCACACTTCTGTAGGGAGAGAGAACAAAGGAGGTAGCCGCATAAATTAAGGGACCAGGCTTTGGCTAAGGGGCAGGGTTTTCAGTTCTTTCCCACCCTTCTGGGTCCATCGACAAGAAAGGCTTTAGTAATAACGGAGAACAATTTTCAAGAGTCTGCCTGTACTATGCTCAGAGAGCTGGGGGACCCTGCAAGTTCAGGGGAACTGAAGGGGAGGCCCTACCTCCGGCTCCAGGACAGACCCACCTTAAGTCAGTGACCTCTCCCAGCTAAGGACTAGTCCCATCAGCGTACAGCCCAGGGCTCATAAACCCATACTCTTTCTTTCTGTGTTTTATTTTTAATTGTGTGTATATGAGCATCTCTGTGTGAGTTTGCGCATGTGAGCAGAGTGCTCAGAGGCCAGAGGAGGGCATTGGATCCCTAGGAGCTGGTGTTACAGGCCAAGGTCAGCCATTCAACATGGGTGCTGGAAGCGGAATGTGGGTCCTCTGGAAGAACTCTTAAGCACCGAGCCATCTCTCCAAGCCACAGCACGCTCACCTTTTCGTCCAGGAAGATTTCCCCTTTGAAGTAAGGCTGGAAGTCCTCCACTTCTCTCTTAACCTGCTCCTTCACCACTGCATAGAGAGGGACACCTAACTCATCCAACTTGGGCTTCAAGGACATCAGGTCAGCTGCTTCCTGTGGAAGACAGGAAGGCTCAATGACATGAGCTCCCAGAGCTCTGCAGTCAAAGAACAAACCATGGCCCGGGACAGACACTGAACAGAGTGACAAAGGTGACAAAATTCCAGAAACAAGTCAGGCCCCCCATGTAGCCCAGCCTACATCTGTCCTAGGTAGATACTCAGCCACAGGACAAGGTTTCAATTGCACTCACCAAACCAGGCCTTTTATCTTCTTATAGGGGAAAAGACAAGTATGCCCAGGGAGCCTCTATAACAGCAGCTGCTCCCAAACGCGCCCTTCCTTCACTCTGAGCCAGGACAGGGTCTCCTACTTCATCTTTCCAGCTCATTCCTGCACTAGACCACTCTAGCCCAAGGGTCCAAGAGACAGACGCATGTAGGCCATACAGCCACTGCGGCCTCCAGGCTTCTGTGCAAGCCTCCCTCTCCCCCCAATCCCTGCTAGGACTTTCTTTCTCTGTACAGCTCTAGTCTAACCGACTGGAATGGTATCTTTGTTCTAGAAAGATTCCTGCACCTGTCCTACTTTTCAGGCGTGTTCACTGTTTTCGGCCCGTGGCTTTTTTGGTGGTAGGTCTTCATGCCACCATTGAGCACAGTCAGTCACTTAGGTTCCTAAGTATGTCTTACTATAGGAAATTCTGTCATAGACATCCCAGTGTCTAGATATATGGAAAGCACTAAATACTTGGTGGAAGAAGCTGAAGATGGATAAGGGGAGGGTGTGGCTGTGCTGAGTGGTACAGGCATCCTTGATCCTGATGAACCATGTGCTGTAAGGATAAAGGATACTCCATGAATCATGGAAAAGCTCCAACCTTAAGAAGCTTTTTCACGGCCTGGAGAGATGGCTCAGCAGTTAAGAGCACTGACTGCTCTTCCAGAGGTCCTGAGTTCAATTCCCAGCAACCACATGGTGGCTCACAACCATCTGTAGTGAGATCTGATGCCCACTTGTGGAGTGTCTGAAGACAGTGGCAGTCTTCATATACATAAAATAGATTAAAAAAGAAAAAGAAAAAAAGCCGGGCAGTGGTGGCGCACGTGGGAGGCAGAGGCAGGCAGATTTCTGAGTTTGAGGCCAGTTTGGTCTACAGAGTGAGTTCCAGGACAGCCAGGGCTACACAGAAAAACCCTGTCTCGAAAAACCAAAAAAAAAAAAAAAAAAAGCTTTTTCACATTAGAGGTCATAACTAAAGAACCATCAGGAAGTTCTTTTAAATGTAGCCTGCCCACCTCTGATATAAACAGAGACATGAGAGCAATGATATTTTCTATAACAAGAAAAAACAGAAAGAAGCGAAAGCATAGCTAGACAGAACAGCATTGATTGTAACACATTTTCCAAGAACTGTAACTGACTGTAACAGAAGGGTGGGGCTATAGTGTCAGATGTGGTTGAAGACCACCTGCTGGAGATGTGGTTCACTGCTTTCCTGGGCTCTTTCCTCTGGGGATGTCGCTATATAAAGCCATTGAGAGGAACAGTCATATAATTCCTCGGTTGAGTCACTCACACATCTCTATCCACCCACATTTCTGGACACTGTAAGTTTCCACAAAATGCTGTGCCAGGGCACAGAGCAGAACACAGGAGAACAGGCTGCAGTTAGTAAGAAGCGTTGCTTCTGGGACCTTCTCTGTGTCACTGGCTCCAACAGATTATGTCAGAGCAGTTTCTGCGCTGGTGTCTGAAGGCATATTAGATTTGGAATTAAAAGTCCTCCATTTACACTTCACCTCCAGGGTGAAAGAAAATAATGAACCCCTATGAACCCCTAAAGACGGCCAAGTCGAAATGACTGTGACCTGTCACATGATCAGGGGAAACTGAGACTGAGTGGAAACTTAGCTTGCCAATCACCTGACCTTAAAGTAAGAAGGTCCTATGTTAACTGGGCAGGTCCAGTGTCATCACCGGGGTCTCAAATGTGGAAGAGAGAGGAAGAAAGTCAGGATTGGAGGGATGTGATGTAACAATGACCTGAGCAGCTACTGCTGACTTTAGAAATGGAGGAGAACTCACAAGCAAAGAACATTGGTGGGCTCTGGAAGGATACAAAGACAAAGAAACGGACTTTCACTACAGCTTCCAGGGGGATGCAACCAGACGCCATTTGGGAATTCCAATCCCCAGCCTTAGATGGTGACTGCTATTAATGTCATCAAACGTGTGTCATTTTGCTCCAGCAGTAGTAACTGAAAACACATTCAGCGAGTTTGGCTTTGTGGCAACCTTTGCACCGTTGTCTCTGTAAAATGAGAATGGTGACAACAGATTGTGTTTCTAAGAGAACCCTGAGAAGCCGTGCACAGGTCGGGGATGTAGCTCAGTTGGTAGCGTGCTTGCCGAGCATGCCCAAAACCCTGGGTTCCATCCCCAGCATCACAGAAAACTCGACGAAGAGGTGTATGTCTGTGATCCCAGCACTCAGGAGGTAGAGATGAGAGGATCAGAAAATCAAAACAGCAAAATGAGAGGTCAGCCTGGGCTACATGAAAGCCTGTCCTTAAAAAACTGAAGAAAAAAAGGTGCCTTGCAGATAAGATGTTGCAAAGTGTGTGTACTCAATAATGTCAGTGGATTTTTTAATCACACACAGAAGCAGAAAGAAATCTCTTAGGGTTGATTCAGGCTTTCAGAGAAATAAGAGTGACAATCCTGATGGGGCCAAGAATGTTACTTGGGAAGCCCAGTGGTTTCAAGGGCAAGAGAACCCCAGTCCATTTTTCTCCTAGTCAACGCAATTATCTCAGAACTTGAGGCTTTTGGTACCACCTGGGCAGGCTATCAAACTGCCCTTGCCCTCTTTTTACTCATTTATAGAGTGACAGGTCCAGGCTCAGGCCACTGTAAAATTCCTGTTGTGCTTGCATTTGCATTTCAATAACCGACGTTCTTACCCTGGTATGTGTTCTCTGTTACCAGAATGGCTTCCATCTGAGTTGCTGACCTGCAGCCACCCTGTAAGTAAGCCTCAACTTCACTGGAGCTTACAGGCCAAATGCATCCACACTAATGGTATAACTGAATCTCTCCCTGCTCAGATGCCCACTCTGTGAAAGCAAAAGGGGGGAAAGCAGCTCATGATCTAGAATGGAAATGGGCTACAGTGGGTCTCACGGAGCAGGAATGCTCTAAGGTGCCTCCCTGAGGAGGTCCCTACTTGCTGCAGCTTCGTCAGACGACAGCTGACAACTGACAGTGAACAGTGAGCGTTCCTCTGCAGTCTAGACCCTTATGTCAACAAGTGTGCATCTATGCGGACCAATAGGAACTCTGAATTTTCTCCTGTTGCTGCCCCGGATTAAATGAAAACGCAGGACATAGCTGCTACCATATTGGGCAAAAGGCTTGAGGGACAGAGAAAGTCACACGTGTGGCTAACCCCACCAGGGTATTTGGAGTTGTTAAAAAACGTGATCAGAGCCAATGTCAAAACAAATACATAGAGCAAATAACAGAAGCATCCAGAAATGTCAGAAGGCTCAGAGCACACATAAGCCCTTGGTCCTGATGGAAATACTCCAGACCCCACGGCCTGAACGCTTTCCTTCCAACAGATCCTCAGAGGTACTCACTGCTCGACAGAGGAAGCAGCCTGGTCTCCGTACAGCCATAATCACAGCCCCATTCTTCTCCCACAGCTCCTTTGCTTTGAATGTCCTTGGTTCTGAGGAGAGAAGAAATAGTTACTGTTTCCTTCTGGCCTGCCCAGTCCTTCTTCAATTGTTCAGATGCTCCTGAACTACATCTGGCCGAGCTTAGCTCAGGACTCAGCCTAGGAGGGGACCAGGATGAGTACTCCATACGTAAGAGAAGGCAAGCACAGACAGGGAAGACTCATCTTCCCAAGGGACACTAATAAGGTTTAATGACCCAACTGCACACTGAAAAGTTCCTCTCCCACAAAAACAAACTTTCAACTCGAACATCCAAATTGCAATAATTCTAGCAAAACTGAAATTTCTTTTATGGCTGGCAGCACTGGTCAGTCTAATAATTCTGTAGAGTCCAAAATGAATTTTATATTTTGACACATCTCTCACAAATACTCTTAAAAGCAAATTCAAATACAAAAAATTAACCTAAATATTTTAACAGCGATACTTATAGACAGAACAAGGTGGAAGATACCCAACAAGTAAATGCTTGGAAGAATTAGTGCAAACTCATTATAGATTAACCTTAATTATTTTAGTATTCCTCAGAGTTATCCACACACTTGTGTGAACAAAAACAGGAAAGAAAGGAAGTTGTAGTCACAGGAGATTTTTAACACTGGGACTGAACAAAGCCTGGGCATTTCTCTCTCTTCAGCTTTCTGAGGTGACCTGCCATGAATGTGAGCTACCACACTCTGGCCTTCCTAGGGCAGCTCCCTCACCTGCTGAGCATACGATAATAATGGCTTTTCACTGGGGGCACTAGCCAGAGGTCCATCCAGTCAGTGAGCCCTAATGTTTACCAAGAAATTTCCCTGCTGAGCCTGGGCTCTGACCCGCGTACCTGTCAGGGGTAGAGCTGGCATGATTGAGTGCAGCTCATGGCTCCTGCCATGGACTCACAGGTGTGCCCCTGGGGACAGGTACACAGGCTCCTTTGTCCTAAAATCAGCTCCCCTGCTGCAGCTCCATGGCAGGCAGGGTAACCACAAAGTCTCATCAGCTCCCCAGATCCCCCTTTACAATGTGCAGTTTCTTACTGTGCACCAGGCCCTGCCCCATGCATGCATCGGGAACACAGAATGGAGTGAGTAGTTTTTCTTGAGCTCATTCCACCCAGACCATCCTATTTATTTTATTCTTTGTGACAATCTCGAAAGCCTTGGAATTCCTCAGAATACTCTCCGGAATAGCTGGCTTATTAAATGATGGTAAACTATCGTGAAATATTACAGAGCAATTCATCATTGCAGTTAAGGCAACAGTAACAGGGAGTGAAAAATGACTTTGATAAGAAAAAGATAAATTAGCCGCTAATACCTAGATCACCTCTATGTGACTATAAGCATGTAATACGGCAAAATAAAATGATTGTGCTAGGTTGGTACAACTATTGGCAATTTTAAAATTCTTATTAGATGTCTCCCTAATATTGCTTCAAAAAAGTGGACGATTTTAAGAGAAAAACGAAAGGAGTTAAGCATGTATCATACTACTCTGGAAAAGTACTGAGGCCGACAAAGTCACCCCTTACCTTTCTCCAGTGTTTTCAGGTCTATGTCTTCCAAATATTCCAGTGCCGCTTTCCGGGGCTTGGACAGAAATATGTCTGTGTTGGCCAGGAGCAGTGCCAAAGCGGCAGCCCCCACAGCTCCCACACCGATGGACCACATACCCATGGTGAAGAAACTTGGGTCCTGGAGAAAAGACATGTCTGGAGATTGAGGAGAAGGAAGATGTTACTGTTCCCACAGGACAGCTGGAATCTGACCTCCTGCCCAAGGCTCCAGTGCGCAACTGGCCAGGGGGCCAGAGGAGGAGGGCCTGAAGCAGGGAGAGATAGGACTGCTCAGAGCTGCTCAGCCAAGGAGCTCACTAGGGCGTTGAGGAGTAATGAGAGGAATAGGGGCTTTTCTTGCACTTCTGCTTCTGTGGGAGGTGCTGCACAGCGGGCTGCTTCCCTCTCACACTCTCTTTCACGTCCAGGGTGACAAGTGGCTCAGCTATCACCTCCCTGGGTAGGGACTGACTTCTCATCTGCGATCAGAAGATACTTGTTTTGTTACCTTATCTATCTTTCTCTGGAGTTTAAGAATCTCCCAGAAACAAAGCCAGCATTCCATTCATCAAAGCCCCAGCAACTGCCCAGCAGGGCCTCGCTCCAGGGAGACAGATAATCTTCGTCAATTTCTCCCAGCTGAGAATAGCTTTCTCATTATAAAAAATGAAATAGGCTTCCATTAAAAACAAAAGCAAAATCACCACCGCCACCACGACCAACAAAACAGTTTCAACAGTGCCAATACTTAAAACCACACCTGACAAGAAAGCAGATACTGCCTGAAGCTCACCACCTGGAGACGCCAGTGTTAAATACCAGTAAGAGGACAGTGCTTCTTTTGGCCCTCATTCCATCCTAAGATCTCACTCATCCTGGTTCTTCCCTCAAACCCAGCCTGATGCTTGGGTCACTGGAGACAGGACATTGACAGGAACTGGGACAGGAGTAAACCACCTAATACTCTTAATTCCAGCTGGCAGGATTTGACCTAGAAGTTTCTCTAAAGACTGAGTGGAGGCTGGGAAATCCACATCACTGCTGAGAGAGGGGTTTTGAGGAGGAAGAAAGTGACCTGTGGGGTGACAAAAAGGGTTACACCAGGACTGAAGCCAGCTTAGAAAGTTCAAATTTGAGTTATGCAATAAAAGAGAGGCCATGTCTAGTTGCACTGGCCTGCATCTCAGCTTCTCAGCAGGATGAGGCAGGAGGGTCCTATGAAGCTCAAGGACATTCTGGCCAATTTATTGAGTCATTGTCTCAAAGCTATAAGAGGCTGGGGATCTAGCTTGTGGTAGAGAACTTCCATAGCACGCTCACGTTTTAATCTTCAGTATCATTAAAGTTAATCAACCAATTAATTAAAAGAGAGCTCCAGGAATGGGATGGCCAAATAACTATGACACCAAGAAGGAGGAGGAGGAGGAGGAAGAAGAGGAGAAAGAGGAGGAGGAAGAGGAAGAAGAGGGAAAGAGGAAGAAGAGGAGGAGGGATCAAGAATCTAGTAGAAATCTAGTAGAATCTAGGAGAAAGGAGGAAGCTGGTATGGGTGTTTAAAGGTGTGGTAGCTGCTACTGCTACTGTATCTCTGATTTCAGCTGAGAGGGAAGAGGGAAGGCTTAGAACCACACAAAGTGGTTCTATGGGCAATGGCTCACCACAAACAAGTGCTGAAATGAATTGAATACAGTTGAGTGATGAACATGACTTATACACAATCGAGGTCTCAGGCTCAGCAGGAAAGAACGTTCCACAGGCCTGCTTCCAATTTTTCTTTGGCAAAGTTACACATAACTGGATTAGAGTTCACAGAACGATTAGGAGGGAAATCACAGCTCCCAGACACCTGCTATAAACAGGAGAGATTACACAGCCTGGAAAAAATGCTGGGACCATTATACTGTCTATAACAGTTCTGGATTATGGGCAGGTTTACATAATTTAGGAGCACATGAGTGTGGTCATCTGGTCACAGATGTGTAAGCATTTCTGCAAGAGGTCACCTCACATCAATTCTACCAGTGGAACCCAGCAGTGACTCTGGAAAGTCCTGGGACCTCCCGCCCTACCAACACATCCCCTACCACACTCTTAGAGACACCAAGGCCCCATTTCCCCACCACTCAATGACAAGCACTTGGCTCATGATCACATCAAGGGAATTCAACTCAACTAGACTGAAATTTTATTTTTATGATTTATTTACTATCAACCTAAATAGTGATTTTTGGAGAACCTAGTATGACACACGATCCTTAAGGAGACGTAGACTCAGTTCCCAAAGTATCATAAAAGTAAGTAGAAAGCTTGGGCGGCTTGCAGAGTAAGAACACTTAGATTGTGGTGCTACAAGGAAAGGACCCAGTCCGGGTAACCACAGAAATAGAGGAGGTGGCTTTGGTATTGGTGTGGGACACAGTTAACGACATGAACGCTTGGCTGGACAAGGAACGATTGAGCCTAGCATGGAACAGATTGGGGGCCCCTGGGAGAGGAAATCCAGAAGTGGCCTGCCTACTCCTGTAACAGCAATAGGGGCTTCATCCAGCCCATTTTCTGACAGCCACCTGAAACATCTGGGTTTCCTCATGGCTCTCATACCATCCTAGGATCTCAAGTATTCTCAGGCTCCACTTCATTCTCTGTGTTTAAATCACTGGGGATAGGTCTAGGGCAGAACCACCTACTAGACTCAACTCTCCTCTGCAGGATTTGACGGTGGGCTGAAGGCACCCTAAGAACTCAAGTCCCAGAGACTCCCATCTCCTTACCTCAAGGTCAAGAAGCTTGTATTCAAGATGTGAGCTTCAATGCTACCCCAGGCACGGTGCTTTCCACCCTTGCCCTTACCCCTACCCCTACTGTGCTCAAAATAAATAAATAAATTTATTTTAAAAAGGAGTGGAGTCACTCCTTTGGGGAAAACATCCTACCCAGGTTCTGCATTCAGGCTTTATCAGCAGTACTGGTGGAGGCAGACTTCTCAGTGAACAGGCTCACACTGCCCACCCCAGTAGGTGGCTTTTGTGCTAGGGATTGGCAGTGAAAACTAATCACTAGAAGTACCAAGCTTCCAGAACTCGAATCTCAGAACAGATGTCACGACAATGTGTGGCACAGTCTCAGCAGACCCTGAATCATCTACTCCCACTCCCACAAAGGGGGACAGTGAAAGAGGTTTTAATAACTAGATAGGACTAGTACCTTTCCACATGTGTCTCCAAGACCACTGACCAGAAAAGCAGGGAGGCTGGTAACCCCGAATCTCTAAATGTCACTTGACATATTTGGCTTAAGTTTATTCTCTCAATTGCATTGTGATACAGAGAATATTCTCTTTGCAGGGGGCAGCACTAAGGTTCTGAGTTCAAGAACTTCCCTTCTGTCACAGGGCCAGCAGGTAGCAATCCTGCCATCGGTAGTCAACAAGAACAGCACTCCAAAGCTTAGAGTCTTTCTGATGTCACACCTGGCCTCACACCACATTCAGAAGTAGGTCTGTGGAGGCCAAGAGCACGACCCTCCACCTTCAGGAGAATTTCAAGCAGGAAGTTTATTGTATTCAGTCATCAAATGCAGCTCCACTATGTCTGGTCTAAAGGAAATTTACCATAGACCAGCTGTCCCTTCTCTTTTCTCCCCTTCTGTCCCCTTCCTTTAAAAGAAGACCAGTCTCTCCAGAACTGCAGGGTTGTTTACAGAGGAGCCACCCCCACCTGACAGTTACACTACTCAGCTCCCCACTGGGAGCCTTATCTGATCCCCCGTCTCCCAGAAGGTGAAGCAGGATAAGACTGTAAATAAACAGCAGCTGTAAGAGCTCAGAGTGGCAGCTCTGGTCCGGAGAGAGCTGAGGGTGGGTAGAGGAAAGCCAGCTGGATCCCCCAAACCAAACTGTTGCCATCTTCCCCAGGTTCATCTTCCGAACTCCAAAATGAAGAAGTGACACGGCCCCTTAGACTCCAGGGACATCCTCTGATAACAATACAAACAGCTTACTTTGGAGCCGCAACATTCTTTTTCATTAACCCCATTTTGGCCCACCTGTTGATTCATGCTTCACCCAGCTTGGTGCCCTTCCCCTAAATATCCATCCTTCAGCAGGCCAAACCTGGGAACAGCACTTACCATGTGCGGTGTCCACGCCTCTGCTTCTACTGACAAAGGACTCTGACCCACCGGCTGTGTATGTAGGCAGGGTGACCAGGTACAGGGAGGGCTGGAGGTGGAGCTCTGGAGTCTAGCCTAGGCCCCTAAGCTTAGCCACTCCACAGGCAGGACTGGGCCACACAGAAACCCTGGGGCTCCTTTAGCTGCCAATGGTTAATCTCCAGAAAGCATCGAAGTGGCCAGCTGCCAAGGGCCCCTAGCTCTTCAAAAAAAAAAAATGAGCAAAGTTTTGAGTCATTTGCAATTTGCAGTCATGCAGACTGTAACATTTCTTAAGTGCCAACAGACTCCCCTTTGCTATGGGTGCATACTAAACCAGGCCCTTAACACAGCCCACATGTCACACTCAGCATCAAAGGGACAGGTCCTTTTGTCCAAGGCTCTTGGCCCAGCCTGCTCTGTACTCATTTCTTACCCTACACCCAGGAAGTCAACTGGACTGCCAAGGATCCTTACCTGGTATCTATTCACCACCCCTTTTCTTTTCCCTTTTCAGTGCGCAAAGGTGTATGTGTGCTCAACTAGGCATGGGTCCTGAGATCAGATAGAGCCTCCAGGTGGCAACACTTTCAGGAAAGGGTTTGGGCAGAAAGTATTGTTTATCCCAGATCTTATCAATAGGCAGGCATTCACCTCGTTGGCATGTGAGGGCTGTAAGAGCTCAAGAGTGGCAGAGTGAGGGAACTCTGGGTAAAGAAATGGTATAAGTAGTGAATAGTGTAGTCTTGAAAGAAGAGTGCTTGGTGAGGATGCTGTAGTGGCCAGGGATGAGACCAGAATGGGATCTGAAGTTAGGCCCTGTCAGCTCTGGTGAGACGCTCACTGTATGAGAAACTGACAAAAAGGGTTTGGAGTGATACAATCATTCTGGCTAGGGAGTGGAGAGATGGTTCAGCAGTTAAGAGCACGAGCACTGGAGAGGCTTCCAGAGGCCTGAGTTCAAGTCCCAGCACCTACATGGCAGCTCATAACCATCTGAAACGCCAGGTCCAGGGACCTGAGGCTCACTTCTGGTCTCACTGGCACCGGGCAGGTATGCACATGGTACACAGACATACATAAACGCAAAACAGCCCTCCCTACACATGAATAAAATTATTAATAAATGAAAACCACTCTGGCTACAGCATGGAAAGTGAGGTGAACCCAAGTAGAGCCTGGCCAAGTTCAGAATAATGGGAATCTGCACTTAAGACTGTGGCAGTCAGGGAAGAAGAGGCTGGATACCAGACTCGTATGAGATGGGACAGAATTTTGACTGGTAACGTGTAGACCAAAGAAACGAAAATTGACTCTAGGTTTCTGGTTTCTTGGCTGGATACTTGTGTCATTCACTGACTAGGGAGCTCTAGAAGTCAGTAGTGGATGGAGGTCAGTTTTGGATATACTGCAACCGATCCAAATAACACCCACTACCTGGAAACATTGAGTCCAAAACAGGAATGGGGACTTGGAGGGCATTGCCATGCCAGTGGGTGTACTATTGGAAGTAGGTCAGGTCACCTAGGAAGGGTGTATGGGTTCACAGAAGCCACTTAAGTGGCAAACTCTTTCTTGAAAGCATTGCCAACTGATTATATAGGGCTCATATATATGTGAACATATGAACATCTCTGCACACTGCGAAAAACAGGCCTCATATGTTGTGTTTTGGTTGTCTGTCTGACTTCACGGTACCCAGAGGGCAAGGGGGATTCACTCCTACATCAACAGAACTTGCCAAGGGTCTGCTATATGTAATGTAGGTAATATAATGTACATGTAATATATCAAACCACAAATGAAGGGATTTGGATTTTACTCTTGAAATTTCACAGTGGAGCCAAGTTGGTACTAGTTGTTGCTGCCCAAGCTTACCTCTGCGTGAAAAGTCATTCTGGACACTGCTAGCCTGACATTAGAGAAAATACTCAAGCTTGGGACTTGGCCTTGCATTGAGTCCCAGCTCACTGGCAAGGTGAGCTAACACAGCTGAGGCTGAGTGTTCTCACTGAATAGAAGGAACTCGAAATCCCCACGCTCACACCCAGGCTTGGTGGCACCCAATGATTGCACCTACAGGGAGAGTCTTGAGGGCACCCAGCACTACTGAGCTCCTTCTGTGTGAGCACACTCTCACAGGCACACACATGGAAGCAGATGCTTGTTCAAAGGGCTGCCTCTAGGCAGGAACCGATAAAGTCTTAACAAAACAAAAGCATCAGCAGTGGGTGGGTTAACTCCTGTCTGAAACATGTAGGGACAGCATGAAATTCTAAACATCAAGGGAACACCTGCCCTGCCCAGCCTCACCCAGGGACTCTTCCCACCTCAGAAAAAGCTGGCCTGAGGCAGACCCAGGGGATGGAAGAAAGGAAGAGGAGGGAAAGCAAGGGGAAGAGGCACATGATTTCCTTGACTCAGGCCTTCAGTGAACAGACTGGAGAGATGGTTCCCTACCTCTCCTCTACCATCCCCGGCTCTTAATGTCCTCTGCTCTTAAAGCTCTACTTCAGTAACCCCTTCACTGAGTAAATGGAAAGCTAAGGCCCAGAGAAGCTGGCTAGCCCAAAGTCACATGGGTAAGAAGGCCATCAACATCTATGTTGGGACTCAGGTATGGGTCTCCCAATTCCCGTTCCATAGCAGCTTACCCTGCTTTAGATTCTCAAGGTCCACATAGCCTGTCATGAACCAGATGCCTAAAGATAGAATAATATGCACATACATTGGTGTCAGATACAGCCGGTGCTGAAACCTGATCACTGGCCTTGAACAAGCTAAGAGCACGAGTCCTCCTAAATGGGGCCTGGTGTCTGGAGAGAACCCCAGTCTCTCCCAGGCCCAATCCTTGGCAAGCAGCTTACAAACCAATGCCAAATGTTTTCTTAAGGATCATTCTGCCCATTCTCTGCTGAGAAGATGGTCTGTATTTTTTTTCCTATACACAGTGACAAGGCTCTGTTAATTCTGGATGCCATCGAAAATGCCAGCTTAGTTAGTGGTTACTGTCACAGTGAGAGACAGCAGAGGAATCTCACAAGCATCTGTGGAAATGGCCACTGCAGTGACCTGCACTCATCTGCCATAGTCAGTTCTGTTGTCTGGAATGAGTGTCTGCCTCTATCCCACCCTCCACTGAGCCGCTCAGAGTCAGAATTGTGAACATATGATCAGAGGAAAATAAGACAACACACTCAGAGACTGAGAAACAGGCACAATTAGGAATGGGGGTATAGCTGGCTGGGAAGTCCTATCATCGGAGAAGTGGTTCCCTCCAACGATCTGGGCATTTGCTGACTTTTCAGCCTCTTGCCTGGGCGCAGAAGACCTGTTCTCTCAAGTCATACGAATATGGACAGTAAGACAAAGACAAACCTTCAAAAGACACTGAGTTCTGGCAACCAAATCCCAACTCTCATTCTGGCCCCCAGAGACCATTTTCTTGCTTATGATCTTGGGCTCTTCTGAAAAACAAGCTGCATCCAGTGGTGGCACATGTTTGAGAAGGACATATGAAACACAGCAACACTCTAGGAAACTGAAAAGGCTTCATTATGGATTTTTCATTTTCTTACTCTTTTCTCCTTCTAAAAAAGACAACATCTTGCTATGAGGCCCAGGATAGCCTAGAACTTGCCACCTTCCTACTTCAGGCTCCTTAGTGCTGGAATTTTAGGTATGGACCACCCCACTGGGTGGTCTTTATCTTTTCCCAGGTTCAGATTCATTCACTGTCCTAGAAGGGTAAACAGACACCAAATATGAAGAATTTCTACAGCAATGCCACTGCAAGTCAGCTTTCTGGGTGGAAGTTCCAGGTCTGGGGGAGCCCTGCCTTGTGTCCACATTCTCCCCAGCACATATTTTGAGTTAACTCTTGGGCTTTCTCACACTGATTCTGGTAGTGCCAAAGGCAAAGGTTACTGCTCAACTGCAATCTCCCTTGGCAGAGGCCACTGAGCTCATGGGTGAGGCTGGCTCCTTCCACAGCACCTCTGGACAGATTCTGCCACACAAGACTCTGTCCAAACAGACTCTGAGCTTAGCATTTCAAAGACACAGATAGCTAACAAACAGGAGAGTTGCTTCTAATCTGAGACACTACTGAAATCTGGGCATGCACCTTAGAATTCCAGACCTGACCAAACCTTCTGGTGCCACACAAGCTTGAAATGATCATTAGACATGGAGACTGCAATCCCAGCACTCAGGAGGCAGAGAGAGGAGGACTGCAAATTCAAAGAACGCTTCTGGGAAATTCAAAGCTACCCTGAACTACATAAGATGCACCCAGCCCCCAAGAAGAAAAGGGGAAAGAGGTGGGGTATGAATGCTTTGTGCTCCTTTAGGAACAACACAAAGGGTCTCAAATAAATGCCTCAAATAAATAAATTTCTTCCTTATAAGGAAGTTAGACTAAGGAAAGGTCGGACCAAGCACTAAGTCCAATACCTACAAGTTGTATGGGCCTGGACCAGCCATTGGCAAAATGGGAACAATTTCTTAATCACCTTCTACACAGATGAATCACTGAAGATGCTATAAGCTCTTTACAAAGACTGCTAGAGTTGTTAAATTCTTACTTATTCCTGGATTAGTCAGTCATCACCCCCAAATATTTGAAACGAAGGATTTTATGATGAATATCTTCTGAGGACTCAGGGTGTGCAGAGTGAACCCTAGTTTTGTCTCCAGGGATGGGCCAAAACAGGAACATGTAAGACTCTATTAGCAGGTCCCACACCAATGCTTTTCGAAATAAAAATCCAAAAAAGGAGTATTTTACTTTCAAATAAATCATTAACCAAGCTCCAAGAAAAAAAAAAAAGTTTTGTTTTGTTTTTGGTTTTTCGAGACAGGGTTTCTCTGTGTAGTCCTGACTGTCCTGGAACTCACTCTGTAGACCAGGCTGGCCTCGAACTCAGAAATCCACCTGCTTCTGCCTCCCAAGTGCTGGGATTAAAGGCGTGCGCCACCATTACCCGGCTAAAAAAGTTGAAGTAAAAATAAAACCAAAAAACTAGGTAACAGAGCTGTGAAACCATAGGAGGCACGCCAGCAGGACTCTGGGAAAGTGGCCTCCCGGTGCCAACTCCAACAACCTAACAATTCGGAGGATGGGCGGTCCTGGAGCTCTGATTATCTTCTCATTACCACACCTCAGTAGCATTTTGAAATTTACACCTGAGCTTTCTAAGTCAAAGGTTTGTAACCTTTGGAAGAGAAAGAGGAACAGGTATCTCAGAGACTTCCTCACAGGACACCCAAATACTGAAAATGGATAGCTACGGCCACCCCTGGCAGCCTTCAGCCCACGTTGGGTGGATGCTGCCCCCCTCCCCGTGAGGTGGACAAGCGTTTTTCCCCCAGTCCTTTGTCCCAACAATTCAAACATCTGAGTGCAAGGTGGACAAGGGTTTTTCTGTCCTCTGTCTCAACAATTCAGACAGCTAGGTGCCACTAGCGCCATTCCGGGATGGGGGGGTCTCTGAGCCCCAAGCGTGGAGTTTGTCCTGATCGCCGTGGTGGGCGGAGGGCACATCGGAGAGTGGTACCTGGAGAGGACCGGGCCGCATCCTCCATCCGGCATCCACTCCCCGAGGCCCCTGGCCTGCCTCGATCCTCACCTGCGCCCCAAGGACCCCGCCTCCGCGGACCTCACAGGCCCCCTGAGTGCGCCAGCGGGAGCAGGTGCCTCCTCCGTTGTAGCTCAGCTTTGAGAGCCCGTGGGACCAAGCTCTGCCCGCGCCTGCGCAGCTCGGCGCCTACGCCACCACGCCACTTTCACGTGACAGATACGCCCCCGCAGCTCCAGACCAGTAGACTGCATTAGAACTGGGGTCGCCCACGTGACAAATACGCCCCCGCAGCTCCAGACCAGTAGACTGCATTAGAACTGGGGTCGCCTTAGGGCAGTTCTTCTTTGCTCGCTGATTTCCACAGCGCTAGTTTGGAACTAGCGTGCTCTGTGGGGGTGCTGCTGTCTTAACCCCTAAATGCTGGTTATCAGAATGAAGAAAAGCAGCTGAGAACTGCCTCTAAGGATAATACCACCTCCTCTAGCTTCGGAGCAACCCTGTGGCAGGCTTGTCTTTCACTCTTTCGTGGTTGTTTGTGTAATGTAGCTCAGACAGGTCTGGAATTGTTCATCCTCCTGCCGCAGTTCCCCAGATGCTGGGATTACAGGCGTGCACCTCCATGCCTGGCTTTCGCTCATTTTTCTCACTCTTGTAATAAGTGTTCATTATTGTCGGATAAAAGTTGTAGTCAGAGTTTCAGAACAGTTTCAGAGACAGAATTAACTGGCTCACAGAGAAGAGTTAAATATGGGGGGTGGGGGAGACAGAGGCAAAAAGAGATCATAGAGCAGTTTGCAAAGAAGTATTACAGTAGCCAGACAAGCACACTGGTCAGAAATGGTCATCTGTCCTATGTGTGTTGGAGGTGTCCACATGTGTGGTCCTGAGCACCTGGCCAGAGGACGAGGCTGTCCTGGTCTATCTTTACCTTCCTGTCATGTTTCTCATGGTAAGAAACAAGAGTCTTACTATGTGATAACAAATTCAAGAGACTAGGGAAGGTAAGACAGTTTTTTATTTTACTATCTTATAGAACTGAGTGTTAGCTTAGATAAAAGGTTAAACAAAACAGGCTGGCCTGCCTATTTGGTGTCCACTCGGACATGCTTTTTACAGTCCTGATCATGAGTATTCTTGTCATCTCCTCTCCATCAGTGGCATGCTTTGGAGAATTACAGTCATTCCTACCCAAAAGCATCACCCCAACACCAAAGCCCCCTTCCTTCTAGAGCTGGAGCCCCTACTCTGCTTTCCTGATATATAGCTTAGTCAGTAGCTGCCCTAATTAGGGTTACTATTGTTATGATGAAATAGCATGAGCAAAAGCAAGTTGGGGAGGAAAGGGTTTATTTGGCTTACACTTCCACATCATAGCCCATCTCTGAAGGAAGTCAGGGTAGGAACTCGAACAGGGCAAGAACCTGGAGACAAAGCTGAAAAACAGACCGTGGAGGGGTGCTGTTTGGTGGCTTGCTTACATTCTGATTTTATGAAGGCATTTTCTGAATTGAACCTCCCTCCTCTCCAGACTCCAACTTGTGTCAGGCTGACATAAAATTAGCCATCCCAGTAGTAAACTAACTTCCCACTCTAAGATAAACAGAGCACTTAGACAAATAGGTGTTGTCTGACAGCTGGGAGAGAGCAGAGTCCTTGTGCCTCCTGATAGACTGGAGTGATGTATTTCTTGTACTGAGAACCTGGAGCTGGGCCGGTAGTCAGCAAGCTGTAGTGAGCCTTCTATTTCGGCCCACCACAGCACTGAGATTCCAGGCCTGTACTATTGCAGTCACATCTGGATTTTTATTGATACCAAGGGTTTGGAATCAGGTTCTCATGCTTGAGCAGAAAGTACTGTTACTGGCTGAGCTATATCCCAAACCCAGGAGATCTTCATTCAGCAGCAATGTTCCCCCTACCCTGTTCACCTGGGAAACACCTAGTGTACAATATCCAAAGACTTTCCAGATTTGTCTCCCAAGTTCATAGTCAACCTCACATTCCATATAAGTGTATAGCAATATTCAACCAAGAGGGTCTGTTCAGGGAGCTCTCCTGAGCCATATTATGATTATCTTTGTTTCACTGCTAGGATCCCAGAGCCTGGTCCTAGAATAGCATCCAGTCGTACCTGGGAGGTTTGTGAAAGATAAAAGGTCTAAATTGAGAATGGTCATTAGCCGGAGAGATCTGACCTTTCAGGGAAAAGATTTAGTATAATTTGGTACAGTGTTAGTGTACTTATAAAAGGCCACTTCACCACCACTCCCGGAAGACTTTTCTTACACGCACCTCGTTTCTTACTATGTTTCTGGCCTGAAATAGGAACATTGGCAAAAGGTGAGGAAGATTCTCAGGGTTTGCTACTGTGGTTAAAACAGAAAGCCAGTTCTTGGAGACATGGGCCTTCAGAACTTGATGGTTAATGATTATGGTTAATGCCATATGGTTAAAAGCAGTAGAATTCTTGGATAGGACATACTAAGAGTCTGCTGTGATATACATACTACTCAAATGTAAGATGACATGCTTATATTTATGATTCTTTAACATCCCAAATCTCTGGACCTCAGAAGAAAAGACTGGTTCTGGGAGCTAATTAACATGCACCCAATATCCCAAGTTTCCCTTTGTTCAAGGAGGCACAGACTGAACTCATTAAGCTGCCAGCAGACCAGAAAAATAAGTTATGAGAAAGCCAACACAGGAAAACTTATTTATAAAGCTCAGCAGATTTTAAAAGATCAAAATAAAACCCTTGAATAATAGGCTGGGCCTGTAGCTAACTAGAGTGATTGCATGAAGTCTTGGGTTCAGGTTCGATTCCCAGCACAGGGTCAACTTTGTAAGTAGTAAGTGCTTGCAATTCCAGGAATTGGAATTTGGAAATTAAAGGCAAATGGATATGAAGTTCAAGCTATAGTAGTTCAAAGCTAACCTTGGATGCATTGAAATCCTGTCTCAAAAGAAAAACAAGAACAACAACAGCAATAAAACTCTAAACCAGAAACGTTCCCCACTGCCAAAATCCATGTACCCTGAAAGTTTTAAAGAGAAAGGCAATTCTAGACATATAAAGGTCACAAGATAGATTTATTTTGGAGCAGGGTGTTGCTATGTTGCATGTGCTGTCTGAAACTTGTAATCCTCCTGCCTCAGTTCCTGAGTGCTGAGGTTATGTCATGCCTGGTTAGCCTTAGAATTTGAACCCAAGGAGGTAAAAGTTAAAGCTGTCTGGAAGCCTTGGGACAGCTTAGTTAACATGGATGTTACCATCTTGATGGATTGTGATACATTTTGTACCACCAGTGTCATTACAGTAGAGAGCAAACAGTAAAAATAGGAGACAGAGCTGGGTAAAAACTGATCACTCAGTGGCCAGCATCCTTAGTCTCAGCTGTCTTCATCTGCTTGCTCTACAGTGCCCCAAGCAGGCATCATGACACGCTTCTTTAAAGTCCTACAGCATTTGGGCTTGCAGAGGAAGAGTTCAAGAAGAAGCTAGCATTTAATGCAAAATGTCAAAAATTGGTACCCGACTTTATTGCTATAGGTCCATATTCCTATCTTGTATATGCACACAAAGTCAAATTAAGACCAAGAATTGTCTATGAACCACAAAAATGAGTGGGCACTGATGAGCTACACAGCTCTTCCTGACTTGTCAATATTCTTAATTTACCTCTTTTGTTCTCATATTCTTGTGCTTCTGCCAGCACTTATTGGGTGCTGAGATTACCAACGCATCATCATGCCTGGGTTTTCCCTTACTTTTTGAAGCATGAGGATGCCCTTGTTCCACAGAGTACCTCACATCGAAGTCAGCAGAGCTCTTTCTAGAGCCTTCCCAGTAGATTATCAGATATATCAATGACTGATTGGAGGATGAGTGGCTGGATCATTCTCTCCAGATTAAAGAAAGAAGGCCTCTCTTGTGTCCTCTATTATCCTATTAACCAGGCCTGTGTTCAGTTAGGAAGGTTTTATTTACACACACACACACACACACACACACACACACACACACACAAAACCCACCCCAAATTGTGTGGAAGTGACCCTGGTTCATTTGCTTCCTTGCTTTGTTAGTCACAAGTTGGTATCATGCTAAGGCTGATTCTATTGTAGTCGTTCTGAAATGGTTCTTAGAACCCATCATAAAGAGAACATCTACACAGTAAGAAATGAATGAACCAGGGCTTTCCTGTGATGTCTGGTCCTGTGGCCTGAGTAAAATTGTACTCTGGTTTCAGTCAGTATCATTGTGGATCTAGAAGAAAAACAGAAATGAAACAAACATGTTAGGGCATTCCTTCCTTACATTTTTTTTTGCAACCGAAGCAAACTGTGCTATTTTTAGACTTATTGATGTCTGGATTTGCACACAATATTATCAGCTGGCTAACAAAAAGATTAGTTACCAAGAATGTCTTCTTTCTTTGTGTGTCTGTGTTTTGCTTGTTTGAGTTTTTATTTTTAGAGACCTGATCACGCTATGTTCCACAGGCTCACATGAAATTTGTGGTCCAAATGTTGTGGTTGCAACCTGCAGCACTAGCCCAGCTGACAAAGAACCTCTTAAGGGATGCTGTCACTGTGGATAACATTCTGTTGAAGGTGTTGTGGAAGTATTAGGTGAGATGAAGACAAATTCCTCACTGTAATGATAGTCTCTCAGAACATGTGAGTCCCAGGTCTTCATTTGGGAGAAATGGGTGGGAAAATGGGAGTTGAAGGCCAGTGTGGGCTTACTGAAACTATCTCAAAAGAACAACAAAACTAACAAAAATATAAAAAGTAAAGCACATACACGTTAACGGTAACCTCTCATTCTTTGGAATTTCTTATACATTTTAAAAGATTCAGCAATTTTGACAGTATACTACAGTTCTTTGCTATGTGTCTCAATCCTCAACCACAACAAACGCAAAGGATTCCATTTAAGTGTGCTGTGTTCCTTTCTTCCTTAATACTGTAAGTCTTTCATCTATTTTGCAAGAAAATAAGGAAATCAAGTCAACATTGATGAGAAAAGTTATTTCATTGTTATGGTGATTTGAATTTGCTTGCCCCATGGCAAGTGACACTATTAGGAGGTTTGGCCTTGTTGAAGGATGGAGACTCTTTTCCTAGCTGCCTGGGAGACAATCTTCTCCTGGCTACCTTTGGATCAAGATGTAGAACTCTCAGCTTCTTCTCCAGCACCATGCCTGCCTGGATTCTGCTGTGCTTCCCACCTTGATGATAATGGACTGAACCTCTGAACCTGTAAGCCCCGTAAAGGATTAAATATTGTCCTCTATAAGAGTTGCTTTGGTTACATTATCTCTTCATAGCAATAAAAGCCTAATGAAGACAATTGTTATCAAGTTTATGTTTGCCAGCTCAGGTTACATAAAGGTGGGAAGGACCTTTTCAGGTCAGTACCAACTGATAGTATAATACTTTAGGATTTACACAGTAATGCAATGTAACTCGTACAGTATGAAAATGTATATAGGGGCTGGAGAAAGGACTCTGTGGCTAAGAGTATGTACTTGCAGAGGATCTGAGTTCAGTTCCTAGCACCTACATTGAAAAGGTTGCAACTACCTGCAATTTTAGCTCCATGGGGGCTGATGTCCCCTTACAGACTCTGTAGGCACCTGTCTTCACATTGAAAGGACAACATAAAACCCACTTGTCTCCATTTAAGGACCAGGTCTGATTTTGAAAATAAGACCATAAACATTAACTCCAGGAACAGACTATAACTCCAAGAAACTAGGCCATAAGGCACCAGCTCCAGGAACAGATCATAAACAAGATCATAAAACCTGCTCCCAAAGAACAGTCTGGGGATAGCCACAAAAATGGGGAAATATCTTATCTCAGTATGGGCCAGCTGTGTTGGACAGCCCTATCTCATTCTATGGCTAAATGTTCATGACATAGGAATGCAGACCACATAGCAGCTACTAATAAAATTTTGGATTACCAAATTGTTCTAGAGAGTTCTTATGGTTCCCTATAAGAAGGCCTGTGTGCCTTTGTCTAGGGTCGCCATTTCAAAAAATGCTTGACCCCTGTATGCTGGTGTTTCTGCAGAATAAGCATTCTTTGTTCTTGTATACTATGTGAGTCTGGGGTCTTCCTTCAGCGATTTTTCAGACTCTTACAACATATGTGTATTCTCCAGCTACCTCCAATCCTGCCACCTATATACATATAAAAACATATAATGTACATAGTTTAAATAAGGGGTCCATGACCTGAGCAGTTATGGTCACATTGACAGGTTCTTGGGCCATAGAAACAAGGTCATATCTGGTGTTCCGATAATAGTCACTGTAGGATAGGACGTCATTGGTTGTAATGTATGACCTGATTTCAGAGGTGTGAAAGTTAGAAACGGAAAGCTTTGCCATTCTATAATGACAGTTGGACAGGCATCTGTTCTTTTTTGTGTGCTCAGCCCTGAACCCCAGATCATGAAGGGCTTCAGCAGCATGATAACCTAGGTTTACACAGCAGTTAGTTTTAACTGTCAGCTTGACTCAGTCTCTAGGAAGGGAATCTTTACCTTTTCCTTTCTTTTTAATTTAATTTTTTACATACAATATATTTTGATCATGTTTTTCCATTACCTAACTCATCCCCGACTACCCCCTACCTCCCTGCCCACTTGTCTTCTCTCTTCTTCGATCTCTCTCCCTCCCAACTTCCATCCCTCTCTTCATCTCCCTTTAAAAAAAAAAACCCATAAAACAAAAATAAACTTATTGCATCTTGTTATGCCATATTTGATTGATTTCACTGGGAAGCCTGCTCTTTTCGGAAGGGAAACAGAGGATCCATGGATCTGAGGAAGAGGGGAGTTGTGTGTGTTGGGAGGTGTGGAGGGAGGGGAGACTGTGATTGAGATGCATTGTATGAGAGAAGAATAAAAAAAATCAAACACAAATATCTATAAGACAAAAAAAGGACAAAACAAAATAAAACCAAACAAAAAGTTCACCAAAACATAACAAAAGAAGAAGAACAAGAAAACCATAGAGTTCATTTTGAGCTGGCCAACACTCCTGGACATTGAGCTGGTCCTGGAGTATGGTATCCACTCCATTGGAGAAAATAGATTTCCCCTTTGCTAGCAGGTATCGATTGCTAATAACTTCGATGTTAGTGGAGGGACTCCAGGTCCACTTCCCCCTCTCAGTACTGGGACCCAGTCTGGCTTGAACCTCTGTAAATCTTGTCCATGCTGAGTCTCTGAGTTCATATGAGCATCAATCCCATTGTGTCTGAAGGACACTGTTCCCTTGGGGCCATCCATCACCCCTGGCTCTTACAATCTTCCTTCCTTCCGAATCTTCTTGGGAAAGAGCTCTTTGCTCTTTTTTTTTTTTTTTTGATATTTTATTTACATTTCAGATGTTATTCGTTTTCCCCATTTCCCCTCCACCCAGAAACCCCCCTATGCCATCCCCCTTCTTCCTACTTCTATGAAGATGTGCCCCCATCCACCTTTCCACTCCCACCTCCTCACCCTTGAATTCCCCCACACTGGGGCATCCAGCCTTCATGGGACCAAGAACTTCCTCTCCCACGTATGCCCAACAAGGCCATCCTTCCCTACCTATACAGCAGGAGTCATGGGTCCCTCCCTATGTCCTCCCAGGCTGGTGGTTTAGACCCTAGAAGCTCTGGTTTGGTTAGTATCATTGCTCTCCCCATGGGGCCACAAACACTTTCAGCTCCTTCAGTCTTCTCTCTAACTTCTCCATTGGGAACCCCATGATCAGTTCAATGGTTAGCTATGAGCATCTGTCTTTGTATATGTCAGACTCTTGCAGACCTCTAAGGAGACAGCTATATCAGGCTCCTATCAGCATGCACTTCCTGGCATCCACATCAGCATCTACCTTTGGTGACTATACATGGGATGGATACCCAGGTGGAGCAGTCTGCAGACAGCCCTTCCTTCAGTTTCTGTCCCACACTTTGTCTCCATATTTGCTCCCATGAGTATTTTGTTACTCTTTCTAAGAAGGACTGAAGCACCCACACTTTTGTCTTCCTTCTTCATGAGCTTCATGTGGTCTGTGAGTTGTATCTTGAATATTGAGAGCTTTTGGGATAATATCCAATTATCAGTGAGTGCATATCATGTGTGTTCTTTTGTGATTGGGTTACCTCACTCAGGATGATATTTCTAGTTCCATCCATTTGCCTAAGAATTTTATGAAGTCATTGTTTTTAATAGCTGAGTAGTACTCCACTGTGTAAATGTACCATATTTCTGTATCCATTCCTCTGTTGGAGGACATCTGGGTTCTTTCCAGCTTCTGGATAGTATAAATAAGGCTGCTATGAACATAGTTGAGCATATGTCCTTGTTATATGTTGGAGCATCTTCTGGGTATATGCCTAGGAGTGGTATAGCTGGATCCTCAGGTAATGCTATGTCCAATTTTCTGAGGAACCGCCAGACTGATTTCCAGAGTGGTTGTATCAGCCTGCAATCCCACCAACAATGGAGGAGTGCTCCTATTTCTCCACATCCTCACCAGCATCTGCTATCACCTGAGTTTTTGATCTTAGCCATTCTGACTGGTGTGAGGTGGAATCTCAGGATTATTTTGATTTGCATTTCCTGGATTACTAAGGATGTTGAGCATTTCTTTAGGTGCTTCTCAAACATTCCAGTTTCCTCAGTTGAGAATTCTTTGTTTTGCTCTGTACTTCATTTTTAATCGGGTTATTTGGTTGTCTGGAGTCTAATTTCGTGAGTTCTTTGTATATATTGGATATTAGCCCTCTATCAGATATAGGACTGGTAAAGATCTTTTCCCAGTCTGTTGGTTGCTGTTTTGTCCTATTGACAGTGTCCTTTGCCTTACAGAAACTTTGCAATTTTATGAGGTCCCATTGGTCAATTCTTGCTCTTAGAGCATAAGCCATTGGTGTTCTGTTCAGGAGCTTTTCCACTGTGCCCAAGTATTCAAGGCTCTTCCCCACCTTCTTCTTTTTTTTTTTTAAAGATTTATTTATTTATTATATATGAATACACTGTAGCTGTCTTCAGACACACCAGAAGAGGGCATCAGATCTCATTACAGATGGTTGTGAGCCACCATGTGGTTTCTGGGATTTGAACTCAGGACCTCTGGAAGTGCAGTCAGTGCTCTTAACCACTGTACCATCTCTCCAGCCCATCTTCCCCACCTTCTCTTCTATTAGTTTCATTGTATCTGGTTTTATATGGAGGTTCTTTATCCACTTGGACTTCAGCTTTGTACAAGGAGATAAGAATGGATCAATTTGCATTCTTCTACATGTTGTCCCCCAGTTGAACCAGCACCATTTGTTGAAAATGCTGTCCTTTTTCCACTGGAAGGTTTTAGCTCCTTTGTCCAAGATCAAGTGGCCATAGGTGTGTGGGTTCCTTTCTGGGTCTTCAATTCCATTTCATTGATCTTCTTGCCTGTGTCTGTACCAATACCATGCAGTTTTTATCACTATTGCTCTGTAGTACAGCTTGAGGTCAGGGATGGTGATTCCTCCAGAGGTACTTTTATTGTTGAGTATAGTTTTTGCTATCCTGGGTTTGTTGTTGTTGTTGTTGTTGTTGTTATTCCAAATGAATTTGAGAATTTCTCTTTCTATCTCTGTGAAGAATTGAGTTAGAACTTTGATGAGGATTGCATTAACTCTGTAGATTGCTTTCAGCAAGATGGCCATTTTTACTATATCAATCCTGCCAATCCAGGAGCACGGGAGATCTTTCCATCTTCTGAGATCTGCTTTAATCTCTTTCTTCAAGGACTTGAAGTTCTTGTCATACAAATCTTTCACTTGCTTGGTTAGAGTCACCCCAAGGTATTTTATATTATTTGTGACTATTGTGAAAGGTGTCATTTCCCTAATTTCTTTCTCAGTCTGTTTATCCTTTGAGTAGAGGAAGGCTACTGATTTGTTCGAATTAATTTTAAATCTAGCCTCTTTGCTGAGGTTGTTTATCAGGTTTAGGAGTTCTCTGGTGGAAGTTTTGGGGTCACTTAAGTATACTATCATATCATCTGCAAATAGTGATATTTTGACTTCCTCCTTTCCTATTTGTATCCCTTTGACTCCCTTTTGTTGTCTAATTGCTCTGTCTAGGACTTCCACTACTATATTGAATAGGTAGGGAGAGGGTGGGCAGCCTTGTCTATTCCCTGATTTTAGTGGGATTGCTTCAAGTTTCTGTCCTTTTAGTTTGATGCTGGCTGCTGGTTTGCTGCATATTGCTTTTACTATGTTTAGGTATGGGCCTTGAATTCCTGATCTTTCCAGGACCTTTACCATGAAAGGATGTTGAATTTTGTCAAATGCCTTCTCAGAATCTAGTGAGATGATCATGTTGGTTTTCTTCTTTAAGTTTGTTTATATAGTGGATACGTTGATGGATTTCCGTATATTGAGCCATTACTGCATTCCTGGGATAAAGCCTACTTGGTCATGATGGATTATTGTTTTGATGTGTTCTTGGATTTGGTTTGCGAGAATGTTATTGGGTATTTTTGCATCGATGTTCATAAGGGAGATTGGTCTGAAGTTCTCTTTATTTGTTGTGTCTTTGTGTGGTTTAGGTATGAACGTAGTTGTGGCTTCATAGAACGAATTGGGTAGTGTTCCTTCTGTTTCTATTTTGTGGAATAGTTTGAAGAGAATTGGTATTAGGTCTTCCTTGAAGGTCTAATAGAATTCTCCACTAAAACCATCTGTTTCTGGGCTTTTTGGGGTAGAGAGACTTTTAACGACTGCTACTATTTCTTTAGGGGTTATGGGACTGTTTAGATGGTTTATCTGCTCCTGATTTAACTTTTGTACCTCATATCTGTCTAGAAAATTGTCCATTTCATCCAGACTTTCCAGTTTTGTTGAGTATAGACTTTTGTAGTAGGATCTGATGATTTTTTTTAATTTCCTCAGTTTTTGTTGTTATATCTCCCTTTTTAGTTCTGAATTTATTAATTTGGATACTGTCTCTGTGCCCTCTGGTTAGTCTGGCTAAGGGTTTGTCTATCTTGTTGATTTTCTCAAAGAACCAGCTCCTGGTTTTGTTGATACTTTGTATACTTTTTTGTTTCTACTTGGTTGATTTCAGCCCTGAGTTTGATTACTTCCTGCCATCTACACCACTTGGGTGTACTTGCTTCTTTTTGTTCTTGAGCTTTCAAGTGTGCTGTCAAGCTACTAGTGTATGCTCTCTCCAGTTTCTTTTTGTAGGCACTTAGAGCCATGAGTTTTCCTCTTAGCACTGCTTTCATTGTGTCCCATAAGTTTTGGTATGAAGAGCCTTCATTTTCATTAAATTCTAAAAAATCTTTAATTTCTTTCTTTATTTTTTCCTTGACCAAGTTATCATTGAGTAATGCATTGTTCAGTTTCCACGTATATGTAGGCTTTCCATTGTAACATTATTATTATTACCATTATTATTATTAAAGACTAGCCTTAGTCTGTGGTGATCTGATAGGATGCAAGGGATTATTTCAATCTTTTTGTATCTGTTGAGGCTTGGTTTGTGACCAATTATATGGTTGTATTTTGGAGAAGGTACCATGAGGTGCTGAGAAAAAGGTATATTCTTTTGTTTTAGGATGAAATGTTCTATAGATATCTGTTAAATCCATTTGCTTCACAATTTCTTTTAGTTGTATTGTGTCTCTGTTTCCATGATCTGTCCATTGCTGAGAGTGGGGTGTTGAAGTCTCCCACTATTATTGTGTGAGGTGCAATGTTTGCTTTGAGCTTTAGTAAAGTTTATTTTATAAATGTGGGTGTCCTTGCATTTGGAGCCTAGATGTTCAGAATTGAGAGTTCACCTTGATAAATTTTACCTTTGATGAGTATAAAGTGTTCTTCCTTATCTTTTTTGATTACTTTTGGTTGAAAGTCCATTTTATTTGCTATTAGAATGGCTACTCCAGCTTGTTTCTTGGGACCATTTGCTTGGAAAATTGTTTTCCAGCCTTTTACTCTGAGGTAGTATCTGTCTTTGTCACTGAGGTGCGTTTCCTGTATACAGCAAGATTCTGGGTCCTGTTTACATATCCAATCTGTTAGTCTGTTTGTTTTTATTGGGGAATTGAGTCCACTGATGTTAGGAGATGTTAAGGAAAAATGATTGTTGCTTCATGTTATTTTTGTTATTAGAGGTAGAATTATGTTTGTGTAGCTATTTTCTTTTGGGTTTGTTGGAAGATTACTTTCTTGCTTCTTCTAGGTTGTAGTTTCCCTCCTTGTAATGAAGTTTTCCATCGATTATCCTTTGTAGGGTTGGACTTGTGGAAAGATATTGTGTAAACTTGGTTTTGTCATGGAATATCTTGGTTTCTCCAGCTATAGTGATTGAGAGTTTTGCTGGGTATAGTAGTCTGGGCTGGCATTTGTGTTCTCTTAGGGTCTGTATGATACCTGTCCAGGATCTTCTGGCTTTTATAGTCTCTTGTGAGAAGTCTGGTGTAATTCTTATAGGTCTGCCTTTATATGTTACTTGACCTTTTTCCCTTACTGCTTTTAATATTTTTTCTTTGTTTTGTACATTTGATGTTTTGATTATTATGTGACAGGAGGAATTTATTTTCTGGTCTAGTCTATTTGGAGTTCTGTAGGCTTTTTGTATGTTCATGGGCATCTCTTTCTTTAGGTTAGAAAAGTTTTCCATAATTTTGTTGAAGATATTTACTGGCCCTTTAAGTTGGGAATCTTCACTCTCATCTATACCTATTATCCTTAGGTTTGATCTTCTAATTGTGTCCTGGATTTTCTGGATGGTTTGGGTTTGGAGCTTTTTGCATTTTTCATTTGCTTTGACAATTGTGTCAATGTTTTCCATGGTGTCTTCTGCACATGAGATTCTCTATTTTATTTCTTGTATTCTGTTGGTGATGCTTGCATCCATGACTCCTAATCTTTTTCCTAGGTTTTCTATTCCCAGGGTAATCTCCCTTTGTGATTTCTTTATTGTTTCTACTTTGATTTTTAGATCTTGGATGGTTTTGTTTAATTCCTTCATCTCTTTGGTTGTTTTTTTTCTTGCAGTTCTTTAAGAGATTTTTGTGTTCCCTCTTTAAGGGCTTCTACCTGTTTACCTGTGTTCTCCTGTATTTCTTTAAGAGAGTTATTTATGTTCTTCTTAAAGTCCTCTATCATCATCATGAGAAGTGATTTTAAATCTGAGTCCTGCTTTTCTGGCGTGATGGGGTGTCCAGGACTTGCTATGGTGGGAGAACTGGGTTCTGATGATGCCAGGTAACCTTGGTTTCTGTTGCTTATGTTCTTGCCTTTCGGCATCTTGTTATCTCTAGTCCTACCTGCAATCACTGTCTCTGACTGGAGCCTGTCTCTCCTGTTATCTTACTTGTGTCAGAACTCCTCAAGAGTCCAGCTGTGTCTGTGATCCTGTGATCCTGAGATCCTGGGTGGAAGAGCTCCTGGGACTCAGGCTGCCTCAGGGATCCTGATATCCTATGATCCTTGGCATGTTAGACCTCCTGAGAATCCAGCTTCCTCAAGTGCTCTGAGTGCAACATATTGTCCACTGCTCTGAGTGCAGTGGTTCTTCTGCTGCTCTGAGTATCTCTAGGATGGGTCAGGATATAGTGTCTTCCGGGGAGCAGACCAGTTAGGAGTCTGCTCCAGCAGAAAAGACAAAGTGAGAGGTGGAAGGGGAGTAGTATTCTGGAGGATGGGGTTTGGGTGAGTGACGTGTCCTGAGTGCCCCAGGCTCCCAGATGCAGCTATGGGGCATAGGGTCGTGGGGAGGGTTCTTACCCACTGCTCTGAGTACAGTGGTTCCTCTAGGATGGGTTAGGATATGGTGTGTTCGGGGAGCAGACCAGCTAAGAGTCTGCCCCAGCAGAAAGGACCAAGCAAGGGGCAGGAAGGAGCTCTTAATGAAGAGCTGTCTAGGTCAGGTAGCCTTTGGCATACTTGTGGAGATTGTTGTGTGTTTGAGCTCTAAACAGAGCTCAAATAATAGAGGGAAAGGTAAGTGGAGATTAAGTGTGTGTGCAGTTCCACTTTTTCTGCTCTTGATGGAGGATAAGACTAGCTGTTCTTGATACTCTTGATTCCCTAAAATGATGGACTGTGTGTTACCTAGAATTGTGAGCCAAGATGGAGACACCCTTCTTCCTTTAAGTTGCATTTGTCTGGATATTTTATTGTGGCAGCAGGAAACAAAACAAGGACAATAACTAAAATCGAATTGAACCTAACAAAGCAAACATCAGTAGATCTATCAGTCTAGTGCAACAAATCTGCTTACCTTGTTATTAGATGCCAAAAGAGATGTAATAAAAAGTAAAAATTAAAATAATAAATAATTAATCACATCTTTTCCCAATAAAATGTTTAAACTAAACAAGAATAAATTAATTCAAATGAATAAAAAAGAGGCTCTTTACCAAGACCTGAATCCAAATATCATAAATAGAATGATAACAAACTGCTAGCATTGTGCCTCCATAATAGTGGAAGATAAATTCAATAAAAGCAAATAATGATTGTATACTTTGGGCAAGAACACTACCTCTTTTTGCTAATACAATGGCTATATCTTTAGATAACCCAAGATATTCTATTTCTAAAATGATTGGAATTAATCAATTGGCTTGGGACTTGATTTAGTGATAGAAAAATTTCCCTGCATGGGCAAGACCCTGGCTTTAATCCCCAGCCCCATCCCCAAGATGTTATTTTATAATCATAGGACATATTAATATATAATTTACCAAGGACATATTAATATATAATTTACCATATTAATTTATAATGTACCAAGGACTGTGTAAGTCTTTATATGTGTGATACTCAAATCCTTGTGACAGCCTCTGCAAGTATCGGTACTTATTCTGCAGACAAGGAAGTTGATCAGGAGTAGTAACTTGACTGAGTCACTATCCTTGTTAGTTTTCTGTCAACTTAACACAAGCTAGGGTTATCTAGGAAGAATTTCAGCTAAGAAAATGCCTCCACCTAAGTGTCAGAGGCAAATCTGTGCGACATTGATTAATAATTAATATGACAGGGCTCCCACTCAGTGAGGGTAATGGTACCACTAGAAGGTGGTTTTGGAGTGGATATAAAGTAGTTTGAGCAAGTCCTTGGGAAGCAAGCCAGTAAGCAGCATTCCTCTGTGGTCTTTGCTTCTGTTCTTGTCTCCAGGTTTCTGCTTTAAGTTTCTGTCTTGGTTTCCCTTGATGATGTAAGATGAAATAAACACTTATCGCCCAAGTTGTTTTGGTCATGGTGCTTTATCATAGAAATAGAAACACAAACAAAGACAGTCATATAGAGAGAAATTGGGTCAAGAGTGGCTTTCCTTAGGTTAGATCTCATATTAATTGTTGTGAAGAATTTTCATCATGACATACTATAGAATGGTGGCAGGGCATGAGAGATTTGTGCCTACAAGTGATTGTAAACAGTGGGAAAGAGTCCATTAGCCATTTACACAAACACTCTAAAATATTTATGTGGGCTTATATTAAACATGTACTGTTTATGCAGAGGATCTAAGTTTGGGTTCCCAGCATTTACATTGGGTGACTCACAATTAGCTGTAACTAAAGATTCACGGGATCCAGTGCCTCTAAGGGAATCTGCATTTACAAGCACTTTACCACACAAAGACACACACATATCATTCAAAATAAAACACACCTTTTAAACAGGGGTATCAGTGGCTGGAGAGGTAAGGACTGGTAAAGGGCACTAGGGTTTACTGCAGAATACCCAGGATTTTCTTTCCAGCACCACAGGGCAGCTCACAACTATCTGTAATTCTAGTACCAGGAGATCTAATACTCTCTTCTGGCCTCCATTGGTACCATATCCATACAGTGCACACACATACATATAGGCAAAACACTCATACACATAAAAATAAATACATTAAAATTTTTTTACAAAGGAAAAGTAAAGATTTTATCCTCTGGACATACTTGGTGTGTACAAATCTACACAGCCATGTAATGACAACGAGGCAACAAGCAAGCTGAGGGTGGGGAGGCAGAAGGAGTCTTTATTTCCTGTCTAATCTTGGGCAGTCTACTCATAAGCATCTTGTACATAGTAAAAGTTTATATTGCTTAAAGCAGCATTAAGCAATTTTCTGTTACTTATATGTAAATGTGATATAACCAATAGAATATTAACATTTTATAAAGAGACATGAATGCTGGAGAGTATCATCACCATTCCCACTACCAATGCTTGAGATGTCCAGTTGATACTCTTGCCAACACTCAATACGTCAACCTTCCTGCATGTATTCCCCACTGAAAGTATACCACCCAGGACCCTTGAAGCTGCTTAATGGCTTAATGTATTTGGCCTGTAGTGGTTTGAATGAGAAACGTCCCCCGTGGGCTCATGCATTTGAATACTTTGTTATCAGTTGGTAGCACTACTTGGGGGGAAGTTATAGAGTTTGTAGAACATGGAGGCTTGCTGGAGGAATTACATCACTGGGGGTGAGTTTGATGGTTTATAGACTCACCCTAATTCCAGTTCTTACTTTCTCTGTTTCTGTGTTGTAGATGAAAGATGTGATCGGCTGGCTTCCTGCCACCTTCTACCATGCTCTCCCAGCCACATGGACTCTAGTGTTCTGAAACTATAAGTTTAAATGGACTTTCTTCCTTAAGTTTCTTGTGGCCATGGTATTTTTATCACAACTTCCTGCCTTATCATTCCTGGATTTCTTTATTATTGCCTTTCTAAAGAGCTGGGTTCTGGTACCTCCAATGAAATTGAGTCATATATATGTCTGTTGGTATCAGTCCTGCAATTCTGCTACGTGGGCTGGAGACTTAACTCAGAGCAAGTAGGTCGTTAACAGTGAAGATGCATTCAGCTAGTAATAATACTTATGTCCAGATTCCTTTCTACAGGGTGGAATAGAAATGTGCCCTTATTCATTCTTTCCATTCTCTATGATAATTAACTAATGTGGCTTCACTCTGACTTGATCTTAAATCCTTTTCTGTGTCATAGTCAAGAAGAATCCATCTTTACTTGAATGGAGGTTCAAAATGGGAAGGGGAACTCCTACAGTTACTGTTGGCATTGTTGGCTTGTGGCTCTCTGCCACTGCTGATGGGAAGTATGCATTGGTCCCCTCTGTGCATGCTAAGATTGTATATACATAGAAGATCCAGAAGGGAACTTTACCTGTTGGTAACAATGATTTTGGTGAGAAACAAGTACAGGGGTAAAAGATGAGGGAGAGGTTCCCTTTGAAACTTATAGACATGGGTATTGTTGGAAAATTTAAAACTAAGTAATTAAAAATAAAATACTGACATAACGAAAAGTGTTCTCACACATCATAGTCTGGGTACCTGAGCTCTGGAAAATGGCTTTCTCCTCTCTCATTTAATCATCTGTTGCTAAGTAAAAATCATCTGTACTATCGTTGAGGCTGGAGAGGCTGGGTGCTCTGAGAAGAAGCCTTGTCTAGAAAGACTGGCTGTTCTATTCATAAGATGGGCACAACCAGGTTTAGTCTAGAAATGCTCGAAAGAAAGAGCCTTGGAGAAAAACTCTGCAGATGTAGTATTTTTCCTAGCATCCTGTTCATGCAACATGTGTCCAGACAAGAGTCTTAGTTGGGATGATGAAAAACTCTGTCTCTCAGGTTTTGAGTAGCATACTGCCACCAGCTCTCTCCTGGCACCTTACAGGAGACCCTCTTCATGATATCCTAAAGTACCAACTGGATTTCCTCATTGGCATGAGGACACAAATCTCAGGCGCTAATGTGGAAGCGGTACACTTGGTATCTGTCTAATGAATGCTACTGAACTTGCTGTTAGAGCTGGTGTGACTCCAGCTACTTCAGGGAGAAACCAGCAGCAGGCGTTTCTGTGCTCATTCCACCCTCCCTTCACAAGACATCAGCTTTTGCCTAGCAGATCTTCTCTTTGGTGATTTGGAATCCCTGTCACCCTGTCAGTTGCCACAGAACTGATCCCAATGGAATCTGTAAACAAGCTTTCTTTCCTCCAGAGCCCAAAATGATAGCTCTGATTTCTCCCTGGCACCAAGAGTACTGGCTTGTCAAGGGAGTGTATCTAGCCAGGGCCCCAGTTCAGAAGCACTCACACTTCACTAAGAGATCCTTACACATCTCAACACACAGGCCTGCTTCTATTCAGCCAAACTGCAGTTTTACCTTTCAGACTCCCAGGTGTCTTTGCACACATGATACCTTTCTCATTCCCGACTGCCCTTCCTCATGCTTATTTGCCTATGAAAGTCTTCATGCGTCAATGCATAGGTGAAGCATCAATTTTCCCTTTACATTCTTCTTGGATTATTTCCTTTCTTTGAGGCTCCTAGAGTTTGTTCTTAATGTCAGTACTGCTCTGTCACAACCCTCTCTACCTGAGCCCCTCTATAAAGGAGAGAGACTTGGTGCATCCTATCTGTTAGGTCAGGATTGATTGAGGGGATGTGAAACTAAAAGAGAAGACCAACCTCTATAAGAGAGCATTCTCCTTTAATCAGAACAATGGGGTCGATCAGTTGTCACAAGAGGCAGTCTTATAGGGCAGAAGATGAAATTTTTGGGTGGCAAGATTTTGTTCAAAGACTGATTTTTGGTGGAGGTTTGATCATGTTGGAATGAGTGCTAGTTCTCTTGATATTCTGGTGTTTTTTCAGGAGCCTTCTAGCTCCTAAGACCTGGACAATTCTTCCTACAGGGAGTTTCTGAGACCATCTGAAGCTTTTAGATTATAAATCCTTTACTGCCCACATCCCAAGCAAGGAAATGTTGACCCTCAGGAAGAACCATTGGTTCGTCTCATAGTGACTTGGTTTTACTCATAGTATAACTTCCCTTGCAAGAGGGGAACTCTTTCTGCTCCCCAAAAGTGTTGTTCTTTAAAAGATGTACTAAAGCCAGGCAGTGGTGGCACATGCCTTTAATCCCAGCACTTGGGAGGCAGAGGCAGGCAGATTTCTGAGTTCGAGGCCAGCCTGGTCTACAGAGTGAGTTCCAGGACAGCCAGGGCTACACAGAGAAACCCTGTCTCAAAAAAACAAACACACACACACACACACACACACACACACACACACACAAGATGTACTAAAAATTGTATAAATCTAACAGAAGGTTAAGATACCTCATAAAAATGTCTCTTGTGTAAAGAAAAAGGACAATTTCTTCTGTTTTGATGATTTTTTTCTGTTTTCTTCTCTCCTGGCTCCTGCACCCCACTAGGAAGGGAAGCCTTCTTAGTTTTTAAATACATTTTTTAATTATAAGAATTACTTATTATGTATGATCCATGTGTGAGCACAGGTACATGCTTATTCCATGCATGCACATGTGGAGATCAGAGTGTACAACTTTTTGGAGTCAGTTCTCTTCTTCTTTTGTGGCTTCTAAAGGTCCAAGTGAGGTCGTCAGGCTTGTATGACAAGGACGATTTTTCAGTTGCTGAGCCATCTTGTGGCCTTGGTTTCCATGCTTCTTTAAGAATAACTGTTTGCTGTTGTATTTGGTAAGCACCAATATCACAACTGTGTGCTCAAGAATCTCCTACAAATAAGATGCTACACTGAATACATACAACTTACTAAAGGCATAAGGGCAGGCTGAAGTCTTCCATAAAACAGATTTTATAGATATTAGTTATTATTGACAGTGGAAAACATAGAGGGAAGAGGAGATTTGGATAAGAAATTTTTATATTTTGTATTATAAGCATGCATTTTCACTTCATGTTGTGAAAAGGAATCTGCACATTCATCAATAGCCAAAGACATAATTAATAGTATGTATTGAGTTAACACTCTACACCTTATATGGCCCCATAGAAGCCCCATAGAAGTGAGGGAAGTATAATAATAATAATAAGAAGAAAGAGAGAGAGAGAGAGAGAGAGAGAGAGAGAGAGAGAGAGATCTCATGTCTCAGATATGTGGCCTATCACCTGACCAGAAAGACAAGACTAAACTATAAAATAACCGACTGTCTTCATTCCTTCATCCCTGTATAATCTGCTGGCTGGAGAGGAGATGTAAAACAGATTGGTTTCACAGTCCTCATTTGTTGCCTTCTCCAGCGGCTGACTCACTACAGCATCATTTAAAGATTCTCTTCCCTTCCCTCCCCTCCCCTCCCCTCCCCTCCCCTCCCCTTCCCTCCCCTTCCCTTCCCTTTCCTTCCTTTCTCTTCCCTTCCTTTCCCTCCCCTCCCCTCCCCTTCCCATCCATTCCTGACTCTGCATATTGATGTTTGTCATGACAGGCGCCACACACTCTCATTCTAGTTACAATGACATCCCAAATGGAGCTGTCTGTGGATCAACTCAACTTTTTCTATAGTTCCCTCTAAAGAAGGTTTTGTGGTTAGTGATTAGTTCTTTCTGTATGTCAATGAGTAAACAGGCACACCTACACTCAAATATCAATCATCTTAATCACTGGCCCATTGAGTCACCACACTAGAGGAACAGGATCCAGTATTGATGAATATGCTTTCAAGTCTTTCAACCATGCTACCCAGAAGGGAAAACTAAATCTTTCTGTCACTAAAGAATATATAGATTCTAAACCTTCTGTTTGCTTCTAGAGGACCACTTGAATAGATGCATGTGGAGGATGCTTTTCTGTACACCTGGGAAGTTATCTCCAATGTTTCCATCAACTCAATTCATGCCTTACTCAGTAAATGATTTATATTGATAGACACCCATTATCATCATGAAAAGATTTTCGTTAGGTCATTGTGACCAAAGCTGTAATTGTGCTGGAAACTGGGGTTGGGTTTGTAAGGATCAGTTCTAGCTCCTTCCGGTAGTACAGCTTTAGGAGTCGCAGATATGCCAAGACTTTAGCTTTGAATGATCACATTCCCTAAAACGAACATATCCAGAGCCATCTGAAATAGTATTTTAGATTCAGTCACTCTCTGAGAGGCTTGGCATTATTATAACTTTGTAAAAAAAAAAAAAAAACCTGAAGGGTCAAATGAGGATTCAAAGAAAAAAACCATATTGCACACTCAAGTCTGTAGCAATGCCACTCACAGCAGCCAGTGGGTGGAAGCCACTCAAGAATCCAACCACAGATGAATGGACAATATTTGAGATAGATTGTTCTACCATTCTCACATTCAGAATGGCAACCAACTCAGAAACATTTTGAGGAATGGCCCAAGTTTTTTGTTACAGCTTTTTTTTTCCAAAGAGGATTCTGCTATTAGTGATTAGTTATTTCTATACCTTAACCAGTAGGCACCTCTGCTACTGGTAACCTGTGCTTAAGCACTCTGTATCCCTCCCCTGCTCAGTGTGCTGTGCTGAGTCTATTCCATTATTTATTATATGGGATGTATTCCAATATGGATATCTGCCAGTTCAATAACCATATATAAATACATATGTGTATTTACACGCAAATATCCATCATCTATCTATCTATCTATCTATCTATCTATCTATCTATCCATCCATCTACCTTCATTCCTAAAAAATGGAATTCTGACAAATGTTACAACATGAATGAGCCATGGAAATGGAAACATTATCCTAAGTGAAGAAGTGCAGTCACAAAATTACAAATATTACAACATTCCACATTATGAAGTACATATGATGGTCAGATTCACAGACAGAAAGCCCAGCGGTGGTTGCAGGGTTCAGAGAAAAAACAGAGAATTATCTAATGAGGATTGAGTTTCTATTCTGTGAGACAAACAGCTTCTAGAAGTCTTGGACACCAATTGGATACATTTCAGTATTCAGTAGCATACAAATGCTACTGAACTGTGTAACTGGTTAAAATGTCAAATTGGATGTTCTGCTTTCTAGAAACCACAATAAAAAAAGTTTAAGTAAACAGAACTCAGGCTAGAGAGGTGGCTCACAGTTTAATCCTAGCACTCAGAAGGCAGAAGCAGGTGGATCTTTGAGTTTGAGGCCAGCCTGGTCTATTGAGTTTCATGCTACATAGAGAAACCCAGTTAGGGGAGGGGAGGAAGAGCACTTACTTCTGCTAGAGAATCAGAGTTCAGATATCCATACCCACATCAGGTGGCTCACAAGTGTCTGTAATGCTGGGTCCCCTTCTGAACTCTGTGGGTACCTCCACACCCACAGAAGTAGATATACCCACCAACCCACAAGTAGATACACAGATATATACATGGGCCTGTAAACACACACACACACACACACACACACACACACACACACACACAGCATACATGTACACTGACCTGTGAACCTCTTCATTCTCAACAGTCTTGTGGTTTTCTTTACTGTGGTGCTGGGTTTCTTATTGCACTAGAATATGTACAGGGAATAAGTCTCACCAGTGCCTTGGGTTATGATGATAGCAGAAGCCCAGGGTGTTGCCAATGAATGGCAGAATAAGCACACATGGTCTCTAGGGGATATTCAGAGCCTGGCACAAGAAGTCTCAATCCCAGCAGACACTGGCCTACCTCATAGCAGTTTTCTAGGTCTCCTAGTTGGCCTGGATAAAGCTTTTAGCTCCTGCTTTTAGAGATCTGTTACCTCAGAGTTTCTGAAATTCCTCTGCCTGCAGAGCAAGTGATGTCACTGAATACAAAACACTTGGAGGTTCCCTTCCGCAGCCCTACTTTATATTTCCAGTTTTATCTTATTAGGAAACAACATTACATAGCTATTAAAGCTCAGTCATGGGGCAAGGGTTGAACTCTGTATGTGAAGGGCTTTATCTTTGTGAGCACAGATAGGCACTTATCTCACTACAGCTGTGCTGTCTCTGAAGCAAACAAGGTAACAGCATCTAGTCAGCGTGGGAGCTGATGAGACACTGCGTTCAGATCTTAACCCCAGAGCCACAAACTAGGAACACTCTTCAAGCACCCTGCAAACAAAGCCAAGGTCACTGACGGAGGGACCCTCTGCTCCGGCAGAATGGGTTTATTTCCTACACTGAGACATTGTCTTAGTCCCGACCTCTACTTCTGCTCTTCCCGCAACAAGCATCTCTTCACCAAGGCCCAAACCTATTCCACCTTCTTCCTGAAGGTTTTACAGATCCTTACAGGCAGCACCAGGGTTGGTTCATAGTCTCTAGGAAATGATCACATCTCTGGACTGTAATGTAGCTGTAAGGTAATTGCTATAGTTGGATAGGTCTTGCTGAGTACCCTCAGGGATGCTTGTGCCTTATGGGTAGTTGCTTAGCCTCCTTCTGAGCATGAAGGAACATTCTCTCTGTAGACATCACAGCTCCTGTCACCAAACTAAGTCTATGAAACCCCATTAGGTAAAGGCTCCAGCAGTCTTATTGGCCAGCGCAAGCCTTGGCCAATAAGAGCATGTGACTGAAAAAGGCTCTCTGAAGAAGATCATGTAGGTCCTGATGGGCTATCGGCTGTGCTTCAATTCACCCTGTAAATGAAGCTCTGGGCAGTGCAGCTGCTTTCCCTTTTGAGTCCACAGTCTTGATCTCTGTCCCTCTACTTCCTGCCTGTGTTATATCTCAAAGTCCAGGGCAATTCTCTTTTCGTGCTCTACCCCAGAGCCAGTATACCTGCCTTGAATGCTCTCAGGATTTCAGGTACCTGTCTTGAGGTATGACTGCAGTATACCATGTGTGGTTATTATTATACTACTGGTCTTAAACCAACTGTGTCTACCTGTCTCAGCCTCCAAAGTGCTAGAATTACAAATGTATGTTCCTATGCTTAGCTCCAATTTCTCTTTGGCATGTGCCATCAAAAGTGTGTGGCTCGCTGGGCAGTGGTGGTTTTAATCCCAGCACTTGGGAGGCAGAGGCAGGCGGATTTCTGAGTTTGAGACCAGCCTGGTCTACAGAGTGAGATCCAGGACAGCCAGGGCTATACAAAGAAACCCTGTCTTGAAAAACCCCCAAAAAAAAAAAAAAAAAAAAAAAGAGTGTGTGGCTCATACTTTGGTATTCATTGGTCAGGTTCTTAACAGTTATGGATTGATATGATTATTTTAATAATTATGTTAATTACAAATGACCAGATGCTTGTTATGTGTTTGGCACAGTGCTGATCATTATATATACTATCTCAGGTTAGTGTTGAGATGTCGCTGTCTCTACCCTCAGTTCTTCCATATTTTATAAAACGGTAGGCTTTTAGACATTGCCTTGCTGTGACAGACTCTATCTTATTATAAGCATCTTTTGACCCTGTTTTGAAGATGGAGGATGCTGCTGCACCTGGCAGACATGTGAATGGCACCATCTGTCTGACACTGCCTTGTGGTACAGACTGACTTAATCTTTGGAGTAGAACATTTATCTGGGTGAGTTGAACTGGAACTGTAGGTGTACACAGGCATGTGGAAACTGCATCAAGAAAATCAAGCCCAAGAACTTACTAAGCACAGCAGACCATGGAGAGACTAGAACTCCCTTACCTGGACCCCATAAAAAGGTAGCACTACAATGTCAGTGGACTCCATCTACCTGGAATGTGTCAAGGTAAAAAGACAGACAGGTAGAAAACTCTCATGAAGCCAGAGTCTTCAGTACAGGTTGGTCCTGGCTGCTGTCGTAGGCTCCTTGACTTGCTCTCTGCTGTCTGTTCTCACCTGCTCCTTTGTCTGGCCCTGGCCCTGCCCTCTCACTTCTGCATCTGGGCCTGTTCCACCCTGAGGCTACTGGTGCAGAGGCAGCAGCAGCGGCAATGGTTACAGGCAGTGGCTCTCAGAGAGATCAAGCTGGTTTGCTTATTTCAACCCTACAGACTCTTGCTTCCCAGTTATTTCCTAGTTTTAGGCCTCTTTAAAATCCCTTGCCTCATAGGACAGTGGTGGTGCATGCCTCTAATCCCAGCATTCAGGAGGCAGAGGCAGATCTGTGAGATGAGGCCAGTTTGGTCTACAAAGTGAGTTCCAGGACAGCCAGGGCTTTGCAGAGAAGCCCTGCCACCCACATCCCCCAAGCCAAAACAGAGCAAAACCAAACAAGCCAACCAAACAACAACCAAAACCAAAGACCAAAAATCAAAACCAAACCAAACCAAACCAAACCAAAAAAAAAAAAAAGTCTTTGCTTCTTTAGGCTTTTACAGCCATTTTGTAATACAGGTACACACAAACAGGCACACACACACACAGAGGCACACACACACATGCACATAGGCACACATGTGCATACACATAGGCACATGCACACACACTCACATAAATAAATAGACTACAGCCGAAAGACACAGACTCTTTCCAAGATCATACAGGGAACCAAAAGGGAAGACAGAGAAACATGGGCATGAGGATAGTTGCCTGTCATGACAGCAGACAGCACACACTAAACACACCCAACTCCTCCTGATGAGAGCAGCTCATACTGAAGGTCTACTTAGATTATTTTCTATTTGCCTGACATACAAGGCTGTCCTTCTGCAATAAAAGTCACAATAGCTGCTAAATGGCTAGCAAAAGCAGAATTTGACAAGATGAAGCAGATGTGACACAGATATTAGAATAGACAGGGACACCAACATAACCATGAGTGACATGCTGTAAGTCCTGACTGTGAAAAAATGGACGGAATATAAGAACTGCTGGGTCATGCAATCAGAAGTGGAAATGCCAAAAATAATCCAAATAAAAGTGCTCCACCACAGAGAGTCTCCATTATGGAGTAGGGTAGCATCCAAGATGCCAGAATCACAGGGTGCTCCTGATCTAAAGTATTAGTCTAGAAAAATGCTTGAAACTGTATCTTAAAAGAGCTTTTAGTGAGACTATGGAGCCTAGCAAAGCCAAAAGGGCAGGGTTGCTTGAGTCCTTGGGCTTTCACGGCCTACCCTAGGGTGTTTGGGATGGAGCAGACTCACTCTCCTCAAGCCTTATGGCTACTGTTACTTTCTTTGTTCAGTTTGTGTGTGGGTGTTTATTTCGGGCAGTAACCCATTTTCTTTTGTTATTTCTCCTTTTCAAGAATGTGATGCAAACTGTATATTTGTCCTATTGCCTTGCTCTAGAAGCCATTTGTTAATCTCTGTCTTTCTTCTCCAATTCTCTCCCCCACCCTTCTCTGTCCTTCCCTCCCTTCCCCTTCCTTTGTTCCTTCCTTTGTTTCTTCCTTCCCCCTTTTCTTTCTTTCTTTCTTTCTTTCTTTCTTTCTTTCTTTCTTTCTTTCTTTTTTTTTTAAAACCAACTTTTTTTGAGACAGGGTCTCAGTACTTAGTCCAGGCTGGCCTGGAACTCACGATCTTTCGTCTGTGTCTCCTGAGTGCCAGGATTACAGGAGTGTGCTCTGACACTGGCTAGTTTGTTCCTTTAATCAGCTCAGACTTGGAGAAAGAATTTTCCCAAAAGGTGAGTGCCACAATTGTCTCACCAGAGTTCATTCAGATGAAACTTTGCACTTTGAACTTCTTAGTTGGTGCTAAAAGTTTGAACTTTGGAGCTGTGTGTATAGAATAAATGCATACAAGAAGGGTTTGGATGAGAGGGCTACAGGAGAAGGTTACTGTTTCAACCTACTCCCCCAAACTCATGTTAGAATGTTGTTGCTAGATAAGACATTTAAACTTATTTTTTAAATTTTTTGAAAATATATCATTTCCCCTTCACTTTCTTCCTTCCAAACCTCGCATCCATGCACCCCTTCCCCATTGCTCTCTTCCAAATTCATGGTTGCTTTTTCTTTTATTAGTGTTAAGACTTGTATATATGTGTATGTGTGTATATGTGATACATATTATCTATCTATCTATCTATCTATCTATCTATCTATCATCTATCACTCATACATAATATATGTATATACATATATATGTCACATATTTATACTCACATTCATGCATAGACACATATATATCTTTTTAAAATACATATATAACCTGCTCGGTCAGTATACTATTACTTGTTTTCAGGACTAACCATTTGGTACTGGTAAGAGTGACCATTTGGACTCTGTGTAAGACTATTTCTCTGACTCTTGTTTTTGCTTAGTTGCCAGGGTTGGGGCCTCCTGAGCGTTCTTCATCCACATTAGCATTCTTATTGCTCTTTAGATAGACAGTTAAGATGTGATGAGATTAGGAAAGCTCAGCTCTCAGGGATGAACACTGTTATCAAGAGTAGCTTCAAGTAGCTTTGGGCACTGGTGAGAAAATGTTTGCCTGCTTTCCCAAACACACATTTTCTTGCTCTTCTGTTTTTACTAGGACATGAGGCAGCAAGAAGGGCTTTACCAGATGCAGGCAGGCTCCTTGACCCTGGACTTCTTAGACTTCAGAATTCTCAAAAATTACTCTTTGGCCTTGGCAAATTACCGTTTCAGGGATTCTACAAACAATACAACATGCAGTAAGGTCCAAATTGATAAAAGTAAAAAGAGAAACAGACAGAAGTAGAGTGGAGGAATTTAGCTTCTCTCTCTTGGTAAGAACTCAAATAGGAGGAAATCATGTATATATACTGGCTGGTTTTGTGTGTCACCTTGACACAGGCTAGGGTTATCACAGAGAAAGGAGCTTCAGTTGAGGAAATGCATCCATGAGATTCAGCAGTAAGGCATTTTCTCAATTAGTGATCAAGGTGGGAAGGCACATTGTGGGTAGTCCCATCCCTGGGCTGGTAGTCTTGGGTTCTATAAAAAAAGCAAGCTGAGCAAGGCAGGGGAAGCAAGCCAGTAAGTAACATCCCTCCATGGCCTCTGCTGCAGCTCCTGCTTCCTGACCTGCTAGAGTTCCAGTCCTGACTTCCTTTGGCAATGAACAGCAATGTGGAAAGTGTAAGCTGAATAAACCTTTTCCTCCCCAACTTGCTTCTTGGTCATGATCTTTGTGCAGGAATAGACACATTTTTTTTTTTTAAGATTTATTTATTTATTATATATGAATACACTGTAGCTGTCTTCAGACACACCAGAAGAGGGCATCAGATCTCATTACAGATGGTTGTGAGCCACCATGTGGTTGCTGGGATTTGAACTCAGGACCTCTGGAAGTGCAGTCAGTGCTCTTAACCACTGAGCCATCTCTCCAGCCCCTTGTGCAGGAATAGAAACTCTGACTAAGACAGTATATAATCACCTAGGCAGCACTATCAATCAATTGGATTTTTATTAATGTTTATAAAATATTTCACTCAATAACAATAAAATACATTTTTTAAAATTTCAATTGAACTTAATTTGACCTAAAGCACCTTCCGTATGTATTGAACATTAAGAAGGAAACTGTAATGAACCACAACCAGGTTGCATTCTTATGACAAATAACAGTCTTGATCAACCAGAACAGCCAAGCTTTTGGCCGACCGCATTTCCACACTGCTCAAACACATCCAAATGCTAAGATCAACCCAATGAGACTATTTGTGGGAAGCTACAAGACAGTGGTGAAGGAAAGCAAAGACAATTTGGATTAGTGAAAGCTATTCTATGCTCATGGATTAGAAGACTCAATATGGCTAATATGCCAATTGTTTCCAACTCAAATTATAGATTGAACACAATCTCAGTAAAATTCTAGCACAGTATTTTGTAGAGATCAACAAGTTCAATTTCAAGTTTATCTGAAAGGTAAAGAATTTAAATGACTAGTTTAGTAATAAGTGTTGATGTACTCTCAAAACTTTTTTGAGATTGCATCTCAGAACTTCCTAGACATTTGCATTGCTTAGAACTGTAGCACAACAGCTGTACATGTGCACAGTCCAGTGGAGCAGAAAACAGTCTAGAAATAGAGTCAGGCAAGTACAGACAACAATCTGTGACTCAGAGGAGAAAGGACAGTCTTTCCAATGAAGGGTGCCAGAATAATCAGATAAACACATGAAATAAAAAAGAATCTGGATACACACCTTGAACCTTCCACAAAGGTTGATTCAAAATGAATCATAGGCCTGGCTATGGGCTGAATGTAGTTAATTGCCTTATGGGTTACGTGCTGAAAATGTGGTCCTTAATGTAACAGTAGTGGGAGATGGTAGGACCTTTACGAGGTGGGAGGTGATCAGGTCATGAAAGTACCAACCCGGAAAGTACACCCCTAAGAAATGAATTGGTAACCAAGAAAGCTGGAGCCATGACAATTTTCTCATTCTGGGAGAGAGGGCTAGGCAATGTCTACATTCCTTCCTTCTAAGGTCCCAAAGACAAACCACAGTTGGATTCCACCAAACTTCCTCCTGGGAAATCAGTGAGTTTATTGGGCTTACTTACAAAGCTCAGGTGAGGGTTTACTGACAGGAGTGTGTTGACCCTAAGGCAGCCATGTTGGAAAAGCTTCCCACAAAGCCTCAGCCTCAGCCTTCTTCCTGAAGTCCCCTCAAACAGTCTACTATAGCCTCTCCCACTAGACCCAGATGCCATATGCAATTAGGGCAGATGACTGGGTGGAGAGTCCAGATGGATATTCAAGTGAAGCTCAAATAACCCTCCCATTCCCTCCTTCTACGTGGGACAGTCAACAGTCTTCAAGCAGGCAAAAATGAATTTAAAGTTGATGGCAGTTTGCACCGAGGATAGTGCCGTACAACAGCTGGTTAGTAGAAAATAAGTCGTTGTCTTCTATCCTTTCTCTGGCTTGAATGCCTTCTCTTTGTACATTCTGGTTTCCCCTCCTGCTTTTTCAACAACAGCCATGTTGTAATACACGTAGCACGATGCCCTTATCAGAAGCCAGGAACATGGATGGTACTCTTTAACTCCCATCTCTGCTTGCAAAATGAAGTGCCTAACCAACCAAGCAAGCAAGCAATCAAACAACAACAAAAACCTGACTTTCCACACATTATGCAGCCTTATGCGGGTTTTTTTAAAAATAGAAATAGAAAAGGGATCCAGACAGGACTAAACATGAAATAATATGACTTCTTCCTCATGGACCTCTATTTCCTTTATAGTACGTCTACTCTTACTGTCTTTCTTTGCAGTTACAAAGAAAGCACATTTTAAAGAGTAGTTGAACTTGGTAGGTGCTCAATAAGCCTATTGAACTTGGTAGGTGCTATTTTTGAGTTGTTCGTTGCTTTACAGTTGTGCAAATTATTGAGACTTATACAAGCCAAAGCAAGGTATTTTTACAGAAAATTATGTGCTAATTAAATTTCCATGAAAAAAAAAACACTCACAAAAGGGAGCTTTTTATTTAGCTCTTTAAAAGCATTTTATTTTTTGTGATTTGATACATGCATACAATATATTTTGATCATATTTACCCTCCAATCCCCTGTGACTCCTCTAAGCCCCATCCCACCTGTGTTATCTACTTCTGTTTTGTTTTGGTTTTAATGGTCCACTGAGTTCAGTTTGCGCTGCCCCTATACTCATGAGTGTGGGGCCATCCACCAGAGAATCCGGTTAACTTACCAGGGGCCTTAGCCTTCTAACCCTTCTCCCTTCACTAGACGTTATGACTATCAGTAGCACTTAGCTAGAGCTGGGTTCTCCTGAGACTCTTCTTCCTCAGTGCTGGTATGTAAAGTGGCTTTATCTTGTGCAGGTAACCACAGTTGTGAGCTCATAAATGCAGCAGTCCTGTTGTGTCTAGAACATATGAGTTCCTCTTGACTTCTGGCTCTTACTGTTTTCTACCCTCTCTTTTGAGTTGATCCCTGGGGTGTGTGTGAGTGTGTGTATGTTTGAGTATATAAGTGTGTGTGTGTGTGTGTGTAGTGTGCTGTAATTGTTTCATAAGTCCACAATTATTCACTCTTTGAAGCTCATGGAAGATTTCATTGACTTCTGACTCTGTATAAGCCAATGGATTGATTCTATGAGCCTTGCTTTTGATGGGCCTCTGAAACTAAGAACTATCCATTTCAAAGAACAGTTACCAGAGTGTCAGAGTGGGTGTGTGTGTGTGTAGTGTCAGTGTGTGTGTGTGTGTTTGTGCATGAAGTGGTTTGGGAAGTGGTTAAAAGACACATTTTCATTAGATAGAAGGAATGAGTTCAAGAGATCTGCTGTCCAGCATGCAGACTATAGTTAATCAGGTATGCATATAAGAAAAGCACTAAGAAACTAGATTTTTTTTGTATTTTTTTTCAAATTGTAATTTTTACTTATTCACACAGGGGTTATAAACACAAAAAGGCAGGACGTGGGGAAGGGGATGACATTGGAGCGTGGGTGTTCAGGGGGAGTACAGATATCTTTCAGAACAGGGTATTGGCTGGGTGAAGGTTCAGGGGACAGGTCGCTATGACTCTGCCTATGATTCACTTGTTCTTATCTAAGTTGGTATTGTCTGCCAAGGCTACCTATTTACAAGGTCTATGACTACTCAGGCTGGTAAATTTCCACAAAAGCTGCCTGTTTACAATAGCTTATAGCCATCTGTTTCAATGTTTATCCATAGAGACCCAAGACTTGGTGTTAGTATACATGTATGACAGGCCTATTGCTGATTTTAGGCCTATGGCTGATTTTAGGTCTTCAGTGTATAAGCAGGGCTGCCCCTGACATCTCCTTCCTTCTCTAAGTAAGAAGGGCTGTGGCGATTCTAATCTTGTGAAGGCGGGGATAGAGGCCTGACCTCCAGTATTTGAAGGGGACCTTGTAATGGCTCCAGTCCCCCTGTCGTTGTCCAGTGAGGCATGAGGGCCATACCCATCCCGATGTCTTTTTCCTGGAGAGGGAATACTTTTGACGTCAACCCCTATGCAGTCAGGCTTGTCCCTCAGGGAACACAGACAGATATTTTTAACTTTTATTTATATTCCCTTGCAGTGTTTAGCCTCTCAGCCTAAGCAAGAATTCAGATCTCCAGTCAGAGGAGGTTCTGGGTGGCCCCTCTCTGCTTGGTCTAGGGGTGGAAGTCCCCTCTTTTAGGTTGGGTGGAGATGGGAAGAAACTAGATTTTTAAGTGAGCGTATTAAAAAAAAAAAACAGAAAACAAAAAACAGAGCAATAATGTATATGCTAATTATTTCTAGATGTAGCCATTCCACAATGTATACATATTTCAAATCACTATGTTGTACACTATAAATATATGTAGGTTTTGTTAAATGAACAAACCAAAAAACAACAACAAAAATCCACCAAAGAAAAGCCCCCACCAACAAAACAATTCCTAGCTGGGTTAGAGGCAAGTTAAAGTTGTGGAGCACTGCTGCCACCCTGTGGCTATATGAGGAAAAGCAGTAGGGCTCTCAGTCACAGAAAGCGAAAGCACAGGAAGGGGTGGGTGGAAAGCTGCATTGATTACTTGCAGCTACAAGAACTGGCTTAAAATTATGTGAGTCCAGGAAAATATCAATGATGGAAAGAACCATGGTATCACCAGCATCTTGGGAATTCTTGGTGACCCAGGTATGTCCTTCTATGTGTTCTTCCCAGAGTAACTCATTTAAGTGTGAGAGAAGCTGAGGATGAGGGCATTCCAGTGGTTTCTGTCACTGTTTAGGTGGGTAAATAATCATATGAACTGAACAACATGAATAGAATCACATCTCCCTCCCATAGCTTAGCTTTTCTATTACATGGTGAGTAGAACAACTTTAGAAAGCTCCCAAAGGCCTACTGAACCCCAGATAAGGACCAGCAAGTTCAGAAGTCCAAAGAGGACAAACCACACAGTGCAATATTAATACATTTGCCCTGCCCCATGGAGGAAGAGGTTCCCAGGACTAGCAGATGCCTCACAATCCGAATAGCCAGAGAGCAGGACAGAAAGGGAAGCAGTCAGGGATGTTACTCCATGATTGTCAGGTGCTGGGGTCTTTTCTATTGTTATGAAGAGAGAGACACCATGACCAAGGCAACATACAGAAGAAAGTTTATTGGGACTTTACAGTTGTAGAGGGTAAGACCATGACCATCATAGCAGGGAGTGTGGAAGCAGGCAGACAGGCGTGACACTAAGGTAGTAGCTGACAGCTCATTCACAACCCTGAGACAGAAGTGAGGGAGGGAGGAAGGGAGAGATACATGGATGTACACACACATGCTCACCCTTAGATGATGCATTTGTTAGGACAACTAAGTGCATTATCACTGTCTCAGCTACATAGTAGCCACAGTGGAATGTTTCCATGATGAATTATGTTTCATCTAATTATATACCTGAAATATTTAAGAAATGTAAGTGCCATGTCAAAATATATTTTTTTAAATAAAATCCCTTTTCGAACTTCTAACTGTTTAGTCCACATTTCTGCACTTTTTATTTTGTTCTGTGAGGCTGCTTAAGAAAATGTTCAGATCTTTTAAGAAAAAGTCAGGGCCGGGCGGTGGTGGCGCACGCCTTTAATCCCAGCACTCGGGAGGCAGAGGCAGGCGGATTTCTGAGTTCGAGGCCAGCCTGGTCTACAGAGTGAGTTCCAGGACAGCCCGGGCTATACAGAGAAACCCTGTCTCGAAAAACCAAAAAAAAAAAAAAAAGAAAAAGTTAGATGCTAAGCAGACCTATATACATCAGAATCTGGTGTATAAAGCAAGATTCTGGGGTTTAAACCCACTAATTATGAAACCTGAAATGTTTACAGGAGGTGGTCATCAGGCAAGTAGCACTTCCCACTTGCCTCTCTTGGCTCTGTACTGCCCCCTTGTGGTGGAGAGAGGTAAACAAAGCTGTTCCTAGCAACCTCCAGTTAAGCCTGTCGTTTTCTTCTCCCTTGGGTATTGGAAAGAAAAAAGTTATAAAATGAGGAAAGACTTGTTTTGTGACAAAACTTCCCCTGGGGATACTCAGCACACATCTACTTACACCAAATAGGGACCCCACAACAGATCAAATTGTAGATATAACCAAAGTTCAACTTGGTGAGCCAATGAATTTTATTTGGGTTACTTACAAGAATATGGGTGAGGGGTTAATTACAGGAGCAGAAATGACTCAAAGACAGCTATATCACCCAAGCCTAGTCTAGCATGCTTAACAGCTCAAAAGCTTGAAACCGCACACTACACAGCCTCAGGCAGCTCAACAGGTTGCAAAGTGTCCTTTCCAGGTAGCTCAGTTGGTCTAAATCTCTTCCTGGTAGCTCAGCATGGTTCTGCTTTTTCCAGACAGCTGGTATGGTCTCGGGGTCTTCCTTGCAGCTTGGTTTCTGCAGGAAAGAAGCACCAGGCAAGTCTTCATGAGGAGGCACAGGTTGCTGAGCACAGCATCTGTTCAATGTTGCTGCAAACTGCTTCAGGTCCTAAGGCATTTGGGGTTAGCTGTCTTCCTCTGGAGACTTTGTACCTTTGTTCTTGCTTGGGAGTCTCAGTCAGTAATTCTTTCCCAGCACTCCTCCGTCTCCTGGGGACAACTGCCTTCCCTGAAAGTCACTACATTTCCTCTTTTAAAGAACTGACAGGCCGGGCAGTGGTGGTGCACGCCTTTAATCCCAGCACTTGGGAGGCAGAGGCAGGCAGATTTCTGAGTTCGAGGCCAGCCTGGTCTACAGAGTGAGTTCCAGTACAGCCAGGGCTACACAGAGAAACCCTATCTCAAAAAAACCAAAAAAAAAAAAACAAAAAACAAAAAACAAAAAAAAAAAACAAACAAAAAAGAAGACAGGAAGAGTTTTATCATTATAGAACATTAAAATCCCCAATCCTCAGGAGGTATTATTTAAATATGCACACATGCACTGTAGCTTCCTTCTATTATACTGTTATTTTTGGTGACAGTTCCTAAGAAATTTGCTCTTAACCTGGGAGTTTTACCCATGGCAATAATAAATCCTCTGATATTCTGTTTGGGAAGGATCTGATGATAGTTATTAATGCAAACGTAGGCACATTCTTTGAAAAATCCTTTGTGGATTCCTTTTTTTTGGAGGTGGGGGGTTGAGACAGGGTTTCTCTGTGTAGCCCTGGCTGTCCTGGAACTCACTCTGTAGACCAGGCTGGCCTGGAACTCAGAAATCCGCCTACCTCTGCCTCCCAAGTGCTGGGATTAAAGGTGTTTACCACCACCGCCGGGCCCTTTGTGGATTCCATTGGTTTTGTTGTTTCTCATGAACTCAGCGAGTCACTCTTCAAAATCCTTTTTATTAAGGGTTCCATTCTGAATATCTTGATTTTTGGATGTTATTTTATATATACATTATCTGAAAATCTTCTATTCCAGTTATTCCTATTGATAAAGACATCTCTTTTTCCTCTCTATAGTTGGAATTTAACCCAGGGTGTATGTGCTGGGAACACTCTACCATAGAGCAAATCCTTAGCATACTTGCATATTTTTTCACTTTGTTTATTTTTTATTTTTAATACTTGAGACAATGTCCCCCAGGATAGCTCTGTGCTCACTCTGAATCCCAGGATGAACTTGGAGTTCTGATAATTTATACCTTAACTTCTCTAGTAGATAGAATTATAGAACTGTGCCCCGAGACCCACTTCCAAGGCTAAGTTTTCAGTTAAATATGTTCTAATTGCGGCATTGGAAATGTTTTCACCCAGTCAAAATTTTGGGAACTTTTTATTTCTAGATTTATCCATCAATTTGGCTCAAATAATCTGAGAAATACTTGTGAGATGTTGTATGTTGGTCAAACTCTTTTCAGTGCGGGGACCTTTAATGACATTGGTGCTTGGGTAGTTGAGTCCTACTTACATTTGTATATTGATGATATACCCATTGACATCACTTGAGGAAATGTGCCCTCAAGCACCCTTACAAATCGCACACTTGCGAGCACACACACACACACACACTCATTTACATGCACATACACAAACACATGCACACACACACCATGCATTTTGGACTCGAGTGTTCAGTTCTTTGTATGGGGATCCCAGGTTATTTTGTGGTTAATTTATTTTGTAACGTAATTTTTGAGAGGTCTCATAAACATGCTATTTTTGATTCTTATTGGACATTTATATAATCTGATTACCCCATGCCCCCATTCAAATGCTGAGACTCATTCCTCAATGCTATAGCAAGAGATGGAGCCTTCAGAAGGCAATCTGGGCATGAAGTTCTGCCCTGAATGTGTTTGTTCTGTCTGCTTGAGGACACTCAGAAGGTACTATCCATGAAGACTACGAGCATTAGACACAAAATATGCCAGATAATTAATCTTGGACCCCCAACCCCCCTTTTTTTTGTTTTTTGTTTTTTTCGAGACAGAGTTTCTCTGTATAGTCCTGGCTGTCCTAGAACTCACTCTGTAGACCAGGCTGGCCTTGAACTAAGAAATTCACCTGGCTCTGCTTCCCAAATGCTGGGATTAAAGGTGTGCCCAACCACTGCCCGACAATCTTGGACCCATTATAATCTATACAACTATAATCAATAAATGATTACTTTTCATAAACTCCCCAGTCTCAGGACATTTTGTCACAGCAACCCACAGGAATCCAAACACTATTGTTCCTGAGGAACTTGGCTGGTTGAGCTCATCTGTAGAACTTATTTCCTATGGTGATAATTCTTGCAATGTTTCAATTTAAGCTATTTGTAGCCATGTAGCTCATTTCCTCAGACAATGAATCTGGAAAGATCCAGGCTTGGTGCCTTTTAGTGGAAATGGTCTTCTGTTGCTTGATGAAGGGTATCCATTTTGAGAAATTTATTGCTGGGTAATTTTATCATTATGAAAACATCTTAATATATACCCACAAACCTAGAAGGAATGCCTGTCCAAGCCTTGTGGGACAGACTATAAATTTGCACAGTACAATCAACGTTTTTAAAAAATATCTAAATATGCCTAAACACAGAGCATATACAATATAAATGTGTAATAAATGATAAAAAAAAATCTGGTACACCTATACGGGACTTTTCCCATCAAGGGAGTTTTCATGGCTGGACATTGCTTTCAGGAGGGTTTCAGAGAGTGGGTACTCACTGACTGTCTTAGGGTTTTACTGCTGTGAACAAATACCATGACCAAGGCAAGTCATATAAAGGACAACATTTAATTGGGCTGGCTTACAGGTTGAGAGGTTCAGTCGAGTATCATCAAGGTGGGAGCAGGGCAGCATCCAGGCAGGTATGATGTAGGCAGAGCTGAGAGTTCTACATCTTCATCTGAAGGCTGCTAGTGGAAGACTGACTTCCAGGCAGCTAGGGTGAGGGTCTTAAGCCCATGCCCACAGTTGTACACCTACTCCAACAAGGCCACACCTCCTAATAGTGACACTCCCTGGGCCAAGCATATGTAAACCACCACACTGACTATAACTGGAACTCACTACTAAGCTATCTCTCCAACCCCTTCTTTTGGTATAGTCTTATCTATATACTTAGCTGTTAAAATTTTTATTTTGAAAGCTAAGGACCTAGCTCAATTGGCAGAGCGCTAGCCTAGCATGTACAAGGCCATGGGTTCAATACTCAGAACCAGAAATAAAAATATTTCAAAACTGAACCTGATCGTGCAGGCCTGTAATCCAAGCTACTCAGATGAGGTAGGAGGAGATTCAAAGCTTACCTTTGCTTCTTTGTCAGAGATCAACTGACTATGCTTACATGGGCTTTTCTGGGATCTTTATTATGCTCCAATGACTTACTTTTCTACTCTTTCACTAAGATTGTATCATTTTAATTGCAGTAGCTTTACTATAAGACCTGACCTTGCACAGGATCCATTTCTGACACTGTGTTACGATTGTGTAAGTTTGGGGGAACTCTTACCTCTCCATAGGTATCTCAGAACCATTTTACCAGTGTGCACTTGTTTGCTGCTACTTTTAACTCTACTGAATCTATAAAATTGATAGTAACTGATACCTTCACAGCATTGAACCTTCCTACCCATGAAAAAGAATATTTATTTCATTTTAGTTCTTTGATTTCATTCATTGGAGCCCTGCAGTTTTCTTCATAAAGATTGTGTGTGTGTGTCCCAATAGGTGTAGGAACAAAGAAGAAAGAAATAAAGATTCTCTCTCTCTCTCTCGCTCTCGCTCTCGCTCTCGCTCTCGCTCTCTGTGAGTGTATGTGTGTGTGTGTGTGTGTGTTTGATTTATACCTAAGTATTTTTGAGGAAGCTAATTTAAATATTATGGTGGGTTTTTGTTTGTTTTTGTTTTTGAGACAGGGTTTCTCTGTGTAGCCCTGGCTGTCCTGGAACTTACTCTCTAGAACAGACCAATCTGAAACTTGGAGATCCACCTGCGTCTCTCTTCCAAGTACTGGCATTAAAGGTGTGTACCACCACTGTCCAACCTGGCCTTAAGTATTATGTCTTCATTTTAATTTTTGCGTTGCTGACACATAGGGATATGACGGTCTGTGTTGACCTTGTAGCCTGCAGGTGTATGCAAACTGCTTATCAGATTCAATAATTGTTTGCTCTTTGTTCTTTGTTCCTACACCAACAATTAGGACCTCATAAAGAAAAACAACTTGAATTCATCCTTTCTATTTCTTTACTTTTCTGTTTTTTATTTGAAATAAGTCTCTCATATAAATACTACAAGCTGACAAATCACACAACTGAACTCTTGGACAGGGTCTCTCTATGGCTCAGGCTGGCTGGGAACTCACTTCAGAACTCAAGCTGGCTTCAAATTCATAATCTTTCTCCCTCAGCTTCTCAAACACCAGGATTACAGATGTGCATCTGTCTTAGTTAGGGTTTTACTGCTGTGAACAGACATCATGACCAATGCAACTCTCATAAGGACATTTAATTGGCCCTGGCTTATGGTTCAGACATTCAGTCCATTATCATCAAGGTAGGAGTGTAGCAGCATCCAGGCAGGCATGGTGCAGGAGGAGCTGAGAGTTCAGGTGTGTGTGTGTGTGTGTGTGTGTGTGTTCATCTGAAGGCTGCTAGCAGAATCCTGACTTCCAGGCAGCTAGGGTCTTAAAGCCCACACCCACAGTTACACACCTACTCTAACAAGGCCACACCTATTCCAACAGAGCCATACCTTTTAATAGTGCCACTCCTTTGGCTGAGCATATATAAATCATAACAGTGTCTGTCTCTAGTTTACTTTGTTTTGTCTTGTCTTGCTGCAGTAGCTATGATTGCAGCGATGCATTGACAAGGAGTGGTGAGAAGGGATGCCATTACCTTGTTCATAATCTTAATGGGAAAGCTACCATGTTTTACCATTAACAACAGCTAAGCCAGTTGTAGAGCACTTATGAACTTGAGGTGGAAAGATAGTCTAAGACCCAGCCTGAGCTGCCTAAGGACTTCAAGGCCAGCCTGAGCTATATAGATAAACTCTGTCAAAACATATGCAACTCACCCCCCCACACACACACCAAAACCCTCTGTGGAATATTTTTTATAGAAAGTAGAGGGGACTAGTTTTCAAGAGGAAGGGGAATCAGCTGGAGTTGGAGGAGAATAGAATGGGGTAATAGGAGGTGGATACAGTCAAAATATATTATGAAAATGTCATAATGAAATTCATTCTTGGAATAGTAAGTATATGCTAATAAAAATTTTAAAAAGGTCTTTGCATGCCATTTCATGTAACTCAAGATTTTAGTCTAAAGGAGGGGTACCATGTGCTAGTTGATAGATATTACAACATTACAAGATGAAAAGGTTAAATTAGGGTCTCTAAACGTTAACTGGGGAATGTTTAGGTGAAAATTTTAACTTGAGCACCTGGTTAATAAGAAATAGCATGGGTTTGAAAAGCTAGTGGTTATACTAAAAGCTCCGCAAGGTAGGAGCATTTCTCAGTGAAAGGCTTGCAGTTCACCGTGGATATGTATCCTTTCTGATGTCAAACTGGGCTCTCCTTATTTCCATGTCATTGTTTCCCAAGCAGCCTGTGCTGAGTGAGCTCCCAGCTGTCCCCAGTGTATATATCTATTTGTTCTTTGTTGGTGGTTTCCCCAGATTTCTCCACTGGTCCAATCTCTCTTTTCCATCCATCCATCCTTCAGCCCTCTGAATCTTTGATCATCATTGCTCAGTGAAGGGTCCTCCAGTGCATGCACCTCATTGACTCTGGTCACTGAATTCTGTATGTGCTATTTTACACTTATAGTCATAACCCTTTGTTTTCTGAAAAGCTTTTTGTTTAGTGCAGAGCTCTCAGATGGCCTTGGGGTTCTTACTCCTTGGTGTATGTCTGTGTTTAGTGTGTGTGTGTGTGTGTGTGTGTGTGTGTGTGCAGAGCTGGTGAACAACATGGGGCTATTACTGCCATGACTGAACTATAATCAGTTGACTTTGAGTCAGTTAAAAGTGAAATGGCTGGGATAGGGATGTAGCTCAGTTGGTAGGGTGCTTGCTTAGCATGCATGAGGCTCTAGATTTGATTCCCCAGTACTACCAAAACTGGTTATATGCTTACAATCTAAGTTGTAAGGAAGTGGAGGCAATAGTATAAGAGTATATTGTACAGTAAGTTCAATTCCATCCTGGGACACATCAGATTCTATCTCAAAAAGAAAACAGAAATGTAAGAAGGGGAACCTCAACTCTCTAGTAAAGATGGTTGCCATAAACAACACTATGGTTCTACCTCAAGACTCTATAAGCTGCTTTGTCCTATGATCTAAGAAACTCATGGGTATAGTTCTAAGTGCTAGGTGGTGGTATTTGTTGCTCAGTGAGAGAAAATAAATATACCCAATCTTTTTTTATTAAGATGGAAGGGCTGTTCTAACTTCTGGATGTCCCAATATGTGCCTGTTTCTTGGTCCTAGTGATTGGACATACCTGCTGGGCCTTGAATGCTAGTTTCACAGGGAGCTTACTAATGGAAGGGGTCTTAGGCTTTCTATTGCTATGATACAACACTATGTCCAAAGCAACTTAGGGAGGAAAGAGTTTATTTGGCTTACATTTCCTGTGTAAGTCAAGACAGGGTACAACTGGGAAGGAACCTGAGTGCAGGAGTGGGTGGAGAGGCAATGGAGAGGTGCTGTTTACTGGCATGATCAACCTGCTTTCTTTTAGAACCCAGGACCACCAGCCCAGGGATGGTGCTACCCACCATGAGCTATGTCCTCCCCACCAATCACTAATTAAGAAAATGCCTTATAGCTGGATGTTATGGAGTCATTTTCTCAATTGAGATCCTTCCTTTCAGATAACTGTAGCTTGTGTCAAGTTGTCACAAAACTATCAAGCACAGAAGACATAGCTTGAAAATCACGTTGAGGAATAATCATAAGACCATTCTAACTCAAAGTTGACTTTTTGCTACCATCATACAGTACTATTTTGTTTCGTTTTGATTCCATTAGCATTAATGGTAAAACTAAAAGCAAAATTTACTGTTTTTTCTAGGATAATCTTCACAGTACTTTTCTTAATCACTTGCAAGAGTAGGAATCATAGGAGCCAGGCTTGGGTTTGAGTCTTTGACTATTCTTGTGGTTGGGAGAGCAGTCTCCCAGGGCCGTTCTCTTTTGTGATGTTCCCATGCCTGTTCCTTTTACAGATACCATGTATTCAGCACATCACAGTTTTCTTCTGTCCTATACTGAAGGAAAAACTACCTCCATCCACTCCTGGGATATAATCGAAAAACACAGCAATCATCTTGGATGATCCTTATTCCCAGTCTTTGTATCATGTCGGCAAATGAATCCCTTTCAGTTTCCTTCTTAATTATTTCTCACATCCACAAGGCAACATATCGCACGATTAAATGCTTATATTCTATGCATTCCTTATTAGGGTAGAATATTGATCAGCTTTAAGAAGGAAGAAAATTGCGATCCATGTTAAGTATGAGTGAACCCTGAGGACATAGTATGCCAAATAAAAGCTCTAAATCCTAGCCACTAGAACACAAAGGATAGCTACAGAATTCTAAATGAAGTCACACACACACACACACACACACACACACTCCCCCTCCCCCACTATCATATGATTCCAACTATATTAGGTAGTTGGAATAGTCAAAACAATTCACATAAAGTAGAATGATGAATGATGGCTTCTAGGGTTTGGGGCAGGGGAGGAAAAATAGAGTTATTATTTAATGGGAAGAGTTTCAGCCTGACAAGGTAAAGAAATAGTTTGAATGTTGGTTGGTAGGGAGAGTTGCACAATATGAATGTGCTAAGGTCACTGAACTATAAATTTTATGTCATATGTTTTATTAACAAAAATGGAAACATATTTTTTAAAAAATGGTGACGTAGAGTGAAGAAAAACATCTGTTATTAGTGCCACTAGCATCCTCCAGGACATCAGTAATGATTACCAGAGCCCTGACAGCAAACCATAGCTAAAGTTAAGGTGAGTACAGTAGAGGGGTGTGTTCTCACTCTGTAATGTCAGGAGAAAAAGACCTTACCAGTTTGATGACTTATTGTTTTTAATTCTTGTTCTGAGTTCACTTTTCTCTAACAGCTAATTCAAAACTTCACATGATTAAAGGTAGTTATGGGTAGCAGACTAGAGACTCTGCAGATCCTCCTTCTTCGTCTCCTAAGTCTTAGATGAGATGAGCACTCCTCTTGTAGGCCACTTTTTTTTTTTTTTATGAGGGAATAGCCCGTTGAGGCATATCAGAAATCACATGTGAGACACCTGGTTGAGATTCCTGCCTCATAGTCTTCTCCTCAAGGAGTGCCGAGTCTTCCTGCAGAGCTGGGGTCTTGTCTGAGGAAAGAGCAGTTGAGGGCAGTTCCTAAAAAGAAAACACAAAAGGAAAGAAGGTTAAACATAGAAATAGCAAACACACTGCTATTTTCATGCTGGACACCAACAAAGAACAAAGCTGAAATTAACCTGCTCCAAAGAATCAAGAGATGAATCTCACTGGGATCAACGTGGTGGACCAGGGAGTCAACAGCCTGCAGGGATAATACTTAATAAAGTACACTCTGGACTCCCTGCAAAATATCAACTGCACGCACATAGAAATTACTACACAAATGAGAAAGGAGGCAAACATGAGCCATTAACTTCAGTATGTCACAGATGATGGGAACAACAGACAGGGATTTAAAATTGTCAGTCAATATTTTCAAAATTGTAAGGGAGAAACACAGACATAATAAATGAAAATTAAGGAAGACAGTCAAGAAAATGGAAATAGAGGTACTCTAGAGTAGAAAAGAATATCTGCATTTAAAAAATCATAGAGAGCTTTGGAGAGATACTTCAACCAATAGAGAAGTTGCTATTCAAGCAGGAGGACCTCAGTTTGATCCCCAAAATGAAGCAAAAATCAAACAACAAAACAAACAAACAAACAAACAAACAAACAGGAATGGGGGCATGTGCTTGTAATTCCAGTTCTGGGAAAGCCAGGACAGGTGGATCTTTTGGGCTCACTGGCCAGTCAGCCTAGACTAATCATTAAGTTGTAGGCCATTGAGAGGCCCTGCCTCAGAAACCAAGATGAGGGCTAGAAAGATGGTTTAGTAGTTAAGAGAACTTGCTGCTCTTGCAAAGGACTTGTGTTTGGTTCCCAGCACCCACATGAACACTCATAACTGTTTGTAATTCTAGTTCCAGGGGAATCAACACCCTCTTCTGGCCTCTATGAGTCCTGTATGCACATGGCACACTTATACACATGCACACAAACACTCATTCACATAAAATAAAAATAAATAAGTCTTAAAAACAAACCCCGCTGGGCGTTGGTGGTGCACGCCTTTAATCCCAGCACTTAGGAGGCAGAGGCAGGTGGATTTCTGAGTTCGAGGCCAGCCTGGTCTACAGAGTGAGTTCCAGGACAGCCAGGACTACACAGAGAAACCCTTTATCGAAAAACCAAACCAACCAACCAACCAAACAAACAAACCCCAAGATGGATGGTACCTGAGACTTCTACAGGTAGGCATACATAAATAGCCACTCACACACAAAAGAAAAAGAAGGTTATCATGGAAATTTCTAAATAGAATGCTGGCCCTGGGAGGAAAAAAGCCTTAACCTTGACAGAAAATCAATAGAAATGATCCAACCTGAAGCTGAGAGAAAAGATTCTGAGAACGAGTGGCTTGGTTGTTTTGATGCTCAGCCTGACATGGAACCTCTTTACCACTTCCTCCAAGGCAGCAGAGAGGGTAGAAAGGACATAGGATCAGAAGGAAGGAGTGGAACAGTGGTGAACACTGTTTTCTGGGTATGGCATGCCCAGATGAACAACAATGAGAGGGCTGAAGAGATGGTTTTGTGGGTAAAACCACCAGTGCCAAGAGCAAGCTAGCTAGTTAGACTAACCATTTCAGCAAGCTCTGCGTCCAACTGAGCAATCCTGCCTAGATGAATAAGGTGGAGAGTAGTTGAAGAAGACTCCTGACGTCAGCCTCAGGTTTGCACACTCATGTGTACACAAGTGCAAACACATACCACATACAAATATGTCCCACATACACACAATCACATGTGCACACTCAAATACAACACATGCAGAAAGCATAGCAACCAGAGCTCCAATGATGTGTGGAGTAATGTTACTGCAGTCTCTGGCTAAGGTAAGCACACTTGCAACTGAAGCTTGATGGGCTACTTCTACAGTCTTTGTATGGAAACCCCAGAAGTCCACTCTACAGTAGGAACCCCACAGATCATAGCAGAGTCCCATGCCACACCTGCCCACATGATCTCTGATGCTTTGTGTCTTATGGGTTGCCTGATTAGGGTCCCTCTGCCTAGTAAATGGAAACTAACTGAAAACCATGTTTGCAAACTCTTTCATAGGTTGAACTCATGAGCTAAGTCCTCCATGACACTCTCCGTGAGTCCCATTTGCATATGGCTCCTCCCACATTTGGCACTCAGTCTCTCTTTCTCTTTTGACAGATCTCCTTCTACTAGCAAACATCTGATCTGAGAAACTCAAAGGCTTAGATCCAAGCATAGTTTTAAGAGAGTACAGATGGACATGGTGTCGCATGCCTGACATCCTAGCACTAGGGAAGTTGAGGCTGGAGGATTGTTATGAGCTTAAGGCCATCCTAGGCTCAGTTGAGAGTTCCAGGCAAGTCAGAGTCATACAATAGGAACCTGTCTCAAAAAGAAAAAAAAAAACTTAATACTAAAACAAAACAAAACAAAACAACCTAACATGCCACAAACCCAAAACAAGCAAACCCCACCCAATTCCAGAAGGAAAAAAATCTTTCAAGAAAGTACATATAAGGTATCAGATGACTATCAACAGCAAGTCACCAGAATATTACTAAAGTTATCCTAAGCCTGTCTAAAACCAAGCTTCCCACTCTGGTGACACAAAACTTGAAGGTGAACAAAAGTAAGCATTAATTTGAAATCTACACCAAGTCATCCAGGAACCAGAACCTGCAATTGTTGTTACTTGCTCCACCCCAACCACTTTTCCTAATCTTTTCAAATCTGATTTGGATATTAACACATACCTGAGTCAGGAGACCAGGCAAGCAATTAGATGAGCTTGATTCAGTCCCAAGCTTCTAACAAAGGGAATCAGACTACAACTTGCCTATAGATACTTTTCCAAAAAAAAAAAAAAGACGCTTATAAGGGCTTCCTCCTCTCACACGTGGGGAAAGAATGGCATATGTTTTGTTTCTCTAACCCTTGCTACAGGGTGCAAAACCTTTCTGAGAGAAAACATGGAGGGCCAATTTACACTGCTAGTGTAATTAGTGTAAGCCAAACTTTCTCCAGTAATGTAGAAGAAAAGAAGGCAGGGCTGGAGAGATGGCTCAGCGGTTAAGAGCACTGACTGCTCTTCCAGAGGTCCTGAGTTCAAATCCCAGCAACCACATGGTGGCTCACAACCATCCGTAATGAGATTGGATGCCCTCTTCTGGTGTGTCTGAAGACAGCTACAGTGTACTCATCAATACAATAAATAAATAAATATAAAAAAAAAAAAAAAAAAGAAGAAGAAGGCGGTGTGGGTGAGTCATGCCTTACCTTCTGATTGCTTTCTATTCACAAGAAAACAGTGTTGGAAAATGACTGCCATGGACAGTAAGAAATGAGAAATTTGCTTAATGTGCCTCCTCTCTGCCATCTCAGTTGTTCAAAGAATGGACCCTAGAGGGCACATTCTCACTCATGCATGTCCTACCTTCTGATACTGCAAACATATGGTCAACTACATAGTTCCAGTTTGAGACCTACACAATTGAGTTACCCAAAAATATATTGCAATACATTCCCCCAAATTCATAGCTACCTTGGAATACATGGATTGGACTTCTGTGATTGTCAAAAGTACTATCAAACTAATTTTCTGATAGGTGTGGTAGCATGTGGTTGTCATTCTTAGGGCTTGGGAGATGAAGGCAAGAGGGTCACAATGAGTTCCTGGGCTAAGTAGTGAATCTCTCTCTCCCTATCCTCTTCTCCCTTTCCCTCTTTCTCCCCTCCTTTTATTCTAGGGGATTGTACCTAGCACTGGTATATACTAGCCAGCTCTCTAACACCAAAAGAGTTTCTGCTCTTTAAGATTTTTATTTGTCAGGTTGGCCTTGAACTTACTGTGTAGCCCAGGCTTCCAAACTTAGTGTATCTTCCTTTTAATTTATTGACAAGACATGCAAGCCTTACAGATAAGCCTACTAATTACAAGAGTTTATTAGACTACTGAATGCCTTAGCATCAAATTTAAACAAGGTTAGTGTCCTCCAATTTGGCTTCAAGAAACAGCAAAGCTGGTGAATGTAGAGGATCTCACTAAGGAGTTTGAGGACATGTTTATTATTAAGACAGCTTGTCTGGTGTCAATCCCAATATTACAGTTGAGTGAATTCTCTAACCAGCTATTGTGGAAAATGGCACAACCGTTAGGGGTTTGTAGAAAAGACTATGGGATACTAAAGTTTTGCTTGCCAGTCTGAAGAAGGCAGAGTTACTTTCAACTGTCTGGAGTTGGTAACTGATGTCTGTCTGTATTACATCATAGAGGGCATGCTTGATGTGTGGCTACGAGGGACAAGCAGGCCCAGGGGGGCTTCAGTGTATTTTACCCTGTGCTAGGTACCTAGAAGATTTCCCGAAACCCCAGGCTGATAGAGGCTGAGCTGGATTTTCCATTCTTCCTTCCTACCTGGTGACACTTTTCGCACTTCTGCTGAATCAGATGGCCTTCTTCTGTCAGCATTTCTGTTGGTTTTGCTTCCTCAGAGCTTTTGTCATACGCTTCCTTAAGCTGTAGCTCCTCTTGCCTTCTCTAGGGTAATATGACAGAGATAAATCAGGTCACATCCCTCAGAAAGAAGCCCTCCCTCATGTGAGATAGACCTGGTCCGATGAAGCTTACTGAATTTTCTATTGCAAGCATTAGCTAGCCAGTAGCTGCAAACCCAGCTCCACAACCCACTAAGCTAGATTCCCTCCTTACTCCCCTGAGTCCTCATACTTCAGAGATAGCTGGGACAAAGCAATCCTCAGAAGGTAGATGAGCCCCAACTCCCCAGGCCAGCTCAAAACTATGACTTGGATTTCAAGTTGTTCTGAGCAAGCTGCAGCCTCCCTAGCAGGCCCAGTACACAGCACACCTTTGCTTCAGCTGTAGTTATATTCCTGTAATGGTAAAGCCAGTGAGCCAGGTACTCTATTGGGTCACTGGGCCGAACTCTTGCCACCTCTGCCAGTGCCTGGGTCAGGGAGTTTCCAAAGCACTTCTTCAGGTAGGCAGTTTCCATGCTGGGGACCTGGGAAACACCAAATCAGATACTCTACAACCAAATCTAACTTTTAAAGTAGAGCCATTCTAACGAGTTACATTTGTTCCAGGAAAAATAAGAATTATTTCTGGATCACACTTAGTGTTAGCTTTCCACTACTGTGACAAAATGCTTGATCTTGTCAAGTAAAGAGGGAAAGGCTTGGCTTTATGATCATTTGCTCTCACCACTCTTGGCTTATAATAAGGCCAAACATAAGAAAGGGTGCATGGCGGGTAAGACTAGCCCACTTTAGGAAAAGGATGGGAAGAAAGGAGGAGGAAAAGAGGAAGGGAAGGACATACACTCCCAACCCCTACCTCACAACACACACACACACACACACACACACACACACACACACAGAGAGAGAGAGAGAGAGAGAGAAGGGGGTGGGAGGAAGGAAGGGAGAGAGAGAGAGAGAGAGAGAGAGAGAGAGAGAGAGAGAGAGAGAGTCCTCTCCAAAGACCTAACTTCCTTCTACTAGTCTCCCTGTCTTATGGACTCTGCCATTTCCCAGTATTGCTACATCCACAAACAAGCCTTTAGTATGTGACCATTTGGGGAATCTTATGATCTGAGTCTCAGCATTCTGCCCCTGGCTCCCAAAGGTGGGTACTTACCTTACAATGAAAAATATACTTAGTATATCTTCAAGAGTCTCTGGAGTCTTTTGCTGTTTTTGTTGTTGTTATTGTTGTTTCGGTTTGGTGTTTGTTTGTCTTTTGTTCTGTTTTGTTTTTGTTGGTTTTTTGAGACAGACTTTCTTTGTGTTAGTTAGCCTTGGCTGTCCTGGAACTCACAGGACACCTCAGATATTGCCCTCTCTGGAGCTGCCTGCAGGGATTCTCCTCCCTGTCACACACTGCCTGGTCTTCCAGGGCCTGCTTTGAGTTTTAGGTGGAAGCCTTCATGACCCTACAGCTCATCCATTTTGTGTGCCTGAAAGAACAACATGGCATGGAGAAAAGCACACTCTGTTACCAGCATGGGCGGTAGCTGCACTTGGATCACAGCTGCAGATGCTTTGGAATACCTGGATGGCTAAATACAGGGAAATGAGGCCCAAGAAAGCAATTCCTTGGGCATTTCTGTGCTCCCAGACTCATGCAACTCCATGACTTTGTCAAACAAGGTTTTAAATCTGTGATGGATAGGGCATTGTTGGCTCTTGAGATGCCCTCAAGGGATCCTTTCAATGGTGCTGGTATGAGGTACCTGACCACTTCTTTTTCTTTGGGCTGGTGGTGGGGGACAGCTGAGACAGGGGCTATGTAGAAAAAAACTGACCTCAAATTCATAGAGACCTACCTGCTTCAGCTCCCTGACCCCCTGAGTGCTGCAAGAAAAGGTGTGTCCACCACATTGAGGATGTCACTTCCTTGCCAATTACCTCCTGCTTGTCTGTAAAGACTCTCCTTCTCTGTTGTGGATTTGGTTTATTGCTTATATTATGTTAATTGGGTTCCCAAATTACATGGGAATTCACACGTCTGGTGTGTGTGAGATTCTGAGAGTCCTGGCCTCCAGCTAGTTCTAATTGGTAAACAAAGTTGCCAATGGTGGGCAGGGAGACAGAAGCAGGACTTTAGATTTCCTGGGCAAGGGAATCACTGGAAGAAGAAGGATTGAGAATGGCCATGCCTGAAAAGGAATTGGATACAGGCTTGAGAGCGGCATAAGACAGAGAACCAGCCATGTAAGAGCTGGGGAAGAGTGGCCCCAGGGGACCCTCCCCCACCTCGGGGTCTGGGTAGCAAAGATGGAATATAGATTTTTAGTAAGTAATGAGTTAGGAGTATTGGAGGGGAGGCGCTAGCTACATGGAAGTTTGAGAGTGGCCCAGCCATTGGGCTGTTTAAGGCATATTAAAATAAAAGGCTGTGTGTGTGGGTGCGTGCATGCGTGCGTGCATGTGTGTGTGTGTGTTTATATGCGTTTGTGTGTGTCTTCCATTCGATAATCCAGAGCATTTTGGTGTGTGTCGAGGAACTCGCTCCATAGCCGATGGCAGGATGATTGAGTAGGGTTAATAATTAATAATTAATGCAACACTCCTTCAACTGCAAGGTTTTCAAATCCTTCTTCCTTACTTTTTACTCCCATATTTCATGGTAAATCTGGTAAAAAGCAGCTGGCAATACTTAGCCTGAATCCTCTACTGTTTAGAAACTTCTACCAGGTTAGTCCTATATTTAAACTCAGTCTCATGTAAAATCTCAGGGCATGGACAAATGCAGACAAGTAGTTTGCCAGAGTACAACACAAAGGACCTCTAGTCCAGTTTTCAGTAGGGTCCTCCTCTCTATCTGAAGCCTCAGGAGCCTGTCTATTGGCTCCACATTGTCTTTACATTCTTATTGTCAGGTCCAAAGGAAACTCCATTTTCCCAAATTCCAAAAGACAGATGGGGATAAAACCCCGTGGTTTCTATTAGCATACTAAAGCACTTGCTGGCCTCCAGCCACCCTCAGTAACACAAGTACCTGTTACACATTTCAAAGTCCAGTCTACTCTTCTTACCTCCTCCCCTACCTGAACTCCTCCGGCTCACAGGCTTCCTTTCCCCTCTTAGCTACTCATTCTTCTTGTAACTCTACTTTTTCAGCTATGTCCTCTCTCTGTCTCCTGCCTTCCCTTCTCTCATGTTCTCCATCTCTGTCTCTTGTTTCCCCTGCCTTTCTTTCTCAGTCTCTCTCTACCCCCACCTCTCTCCTGTCATCTCTCTGCTCCTGCTTCTCTCATGGCCAGGTCCAGTCCCCTGGCCATGTTTAGCCTACTTCTTTCTCTCTCTGCTCTGGACTCTCCAGATGCCTCTGGCTTTTCTCTTCCTCCTATCTACAATATAACCCTCCCCTTGAACATCAATGAATCATATCATCAATTTATATACTTACTGATACTCTGGTCTTCTGAGCCCTTCCCATAACTGCCCATCAAGTTCTGCTTATAGCATTGTAGGCCTACTTCTCCAAAAATTTCAAATTCCAATGATTTCTGAAGCACATTAGCAAGTCATCAAAACAATGAGCCTGACTTCTTTGGTGCCAGTTTTCTGTATTAGTAAACTTTCTGTTGCTATTACAGAGTGGCTAAGATAATCAACTAAAGAGAGGCAGGGCTTCAAATGTTTCATGTCGTAGTCACTTAGCTTCATTGATTTTGGGCATGTAGAAAGCAGAGGAAACTTCAGGGTATGGAGCAACATATGAGAACAAAGCTGCTCACGTCAGGAAAGGAGAGAGGGACTAAGGGATCACAGTCCTGCAGTCCCCTTTCAAGGCATGCCCTACTGATGCACCTTCCTCCAGTAGACCCTACCCATTAAAGATTCCATCAGCCTCCAAGAACACTACATGTACAAACTGACAACATGAATGTTCCATGGTATGATTAAGGGAAGGCTCTTATTGTAGATATGAGAGAACAGCCAGAGACACCAGTGGACTGGACCTGACCATGGGAGGGAGGACAAAGTGGGGTGGGGAAAGTATATCAAAATTAGCAGGTTTATAAGGAGAATGAGTAGCTGGGAGAAAGGGAAGACCATGATGGAGAGAAGGGTAGGAGAGGAAGGTAAGAAGACCTTGGATGCTATTGGGAACTTTGAAACAGGTACTTGTGAAAAGGAGGGAGCCTGGAGGCCAGTAGGCACTTTGCTATGCTAACTCTGCCACATGGTAAGGGAAAATACTTCTTTTGGTAGAGAGGAATTGGCTTTGGCTTCACAAGTTCCTGAGGCATGCTAGGTTTTATCAACCACCAGAAATCCGCCTATAGTTCGTGCTGAGCCCAGAGCCCATACCTGGATACTTGGATTGCCTTTTAGAGTGTGAGGAACTGTAATTTCATTTGGAGCTAACACTACAGACTGGCAACCAAAACTTTAGCATGTAGCTTAGGGACTCTTTAAGATCCAAAGCATGACGTTACCTTTCTTAGAAGAACCAACCAAATTATACTTGCCAATAGCTGTTACATCCAAGCACCCTTCTTTCTTATGGCTTTTCAGCTGGAATATGTCAGAGCATGAGTCCCAGGGGTCATCAGTCTTGAGAGGGCTTGGCTCATTATTAGTCAATGATGGTGAAGGCTTTTAATCAACCCACACACATACTTACTCTTAAGTACAGAGAAAATAAGGTCCTGGAGAGAAACTCTGGGTATACAACAAGCTGTGCTATTGTGAGGTTGGTAGTTAGTCTATGACATAGACAACAGAGGCTCATTTACTTTACAGGGAGAGAGAAGGAAGAAAATGATGGGCCTGTCAAGCCTCTGCCGACACACTATCCCACAGCATCACTTTAGGTGGGGCTGATGATCCTAGATTTCCTAATAGGTGTCAAGAGTGGCAGATAATGCACTCTGAGACAGAATGCCGCATTAGAAGTTGCAGTGAATCAGAGCAGAGCCGCAGCAGCACAGACACCTGCACCAGACAGACCATGTCTGGTGTTGCCACTTACAGCCGTGTGATCTTCAGCAAGTTGCTTGGTGTCTCAGAGTCTTGGTGCCCTTAGGAAAACAGAATGTAAAATACATACCTCATAATATCGAAAGAAGACATTGAGCTATTAATCACACAAAAGGCACTGAACCTGGCACACAGCAAGAATTTAAGAAACACGAGCTATTATGGAACAAGAGTTTTTCAACATGTGTTCCTAGCACCTAGCCTCCATATTTCCAGTTTTTCAGCTTAAGAATGAATAACTAGACATTGGTATAGAAAACATAAATACATTCTACCTCTCACCAATATCAGAGTTTAGAAACCCAAACATTCCAGAAGCAGTGAGTGAGTGCTGTGAGCACGCTTTGTTTGTTTATTTTAATGAGTTTTACTATGCATAGGCTAGCCTGCAAGTCCATAGGTAGCCTAGGATGGTTGAACTTGTCCTTCTTCCTGCCTATCCCTTCCCAGTGATGAATGAGAGGTGTGCTCCACCATACCCAGCTTCAAAGGGGGATTAAATATTGTTCATTACTTAAGGGATCATAGATCCTTAAAGAAAAGTTTGGTTCCAGGGTTGGGGCAAAGAAATATAACTAGCCAGAGACAATTTATTATGCCAGAAAGTAAGAAGACTCTAACTATGTTTGTAGATTCAGGAGCCATCTTGAAGACTTGTTCCAGTACTTCATTTTTGCTCCCAAAGGTGCTCATATTCTCAGACCTAGAGCCTGTGAATGTTACTTTATATACTAAAATGAGCTTTGCAATTGTGATTAAGGACCTTGAAATAGGGAGTGTATTTATACAAGCAGGACATCTTAATTACTTTTCTATTGATGTGAAGAGATACCATGATCAAGGTAATTTATAAAAGAAAGCATTTAATTTGAAGTTTTAGGAGGTAAGTCTTGACCATCACGGAGATGGGAGCATGGCAGCAGGCAGGCAGGCATGGTGCTGGAGCAGTTCTTAAAAGCCTATATCTTATCTGCAAGTTGGAAGCAGGGGCAGACAGACTGGGCCTGCTGTGGGCTTCTGAAACCTCAAAGCCCACCCCCTTCCCCCCAGTGACACACCTAATCCTTTCAAAACAGTTGCAGCAACTAGCGATCAAGCATTCAAATATATGAGCCTGTGGGGACGAATCTCACTGAAAGCACCACATAGGCACAGCTACAATTGCCAGAGTTGTCAGTAAGGCCAGACATGGAGCATGGCATAGTGACAAAACACATGAAAGAAGCCGTGTGAGGTCATGCCCAAACATAGCTTCTAGACGTCAGAAGACAAGGAAATGGAATCTACAGAAGGGTATGGTATGTATGTCCTGTATACATTTGTGCTTAAAGCCAAAGTTTGAGATAGATGTCGGGGCTAGGAGAATTGGGGCAGGCCATCTGCTATTCGTGCTGGTGTGTGGATAAACAGTCTTCCACATCTTTGGTGTTCTATGTGATCTGATGACAAATTGTTAATGGGCTTGGTGAAGTGCAACTTCCAACATCTCAGATTCAGTATATGTGCGACTTGGCAAAATCCCCAGTGCAAGCCCCAGCCACGCATCCTCTATTCTCGTAGAATCCCAGCACAGACTCACCAACTGCATTCCCAGAACATCTTTCCATGCATAGGTTATTAAGTGACTGTTACACTGCTTAAATGTGACAAGCCCTACGAGGTTCTACCTTGTCACACACTAAGTACTGAGTAAATGTCAGAGTGCTCTGATGTTGGAGGTGGGTGGGTAAAGGAAGGGCTCATACTCTGTTGGTCCATCAGTGTGTTTATGAAAGCCTCTAACACTGAGAAATGCCATGTCCATAGTTTGCTTTTTGTTGCTCTGATAAACACCATGACTAAAAGCAAATTGGGGGAGAAAAGGATTTCTCTGGTTTACTTATTACAGTCAGTCCTTCATCAAGGAAAGCCAAGCCAGGAACTCAATGCAAGAGCGTGAGACAGTAACCATGAAAAGGAATGCTGCTTATTGGCTTGCTTTCCCTGGCTGACTCAGCTACCTTTCTTACACAGCCCAAGCCCACCTTCTCAGGGATGGACACTGCTCATAGTGGGCATATGCCCATAATTAGCAATCAAGAAAACGCCTCCCAGACATGCCCACAAGTCAATATGACGGAGGATTTCTTCCTCCCAGGTATGTCTAAGTTTGTGTCACGTGGACAAAAAACGAACCAAGCACATCAGGGGAAAGTGCATACTAGGGCTTGGTGGGGGGTGTATTTGGGCAACCTGAAGTTGCTTGCCTTTGAGTTTACTCTGAAAGGTGTGGAGTCTTAAAATTACCAAGCCAACAAGCCTGCAGCTTTAATCCCCAGGGATCAAAGGAGTCTTTCCTGACTTTCAAAGATCTGCTGGTCCACAGGGCTACTATCTAAGGGTCCCTGTGCCTGCCAGGTTCCAAGGCTCTGTCCCACTGTTTCTCCACAGTGCTTCCTCTTCTGTAAATCTGCTTCTCCCACCCGGGTGCCCCATCCGCTACAGTGCGCATTCCCGACTTAGTCTAGAGTGCGCCCCCTCCCCTTGTGCGCGAATTCCCCTTTCATTGCCCTTTGCCTCCACAGCGTAATGGAACCTTAGCTCTACACTTGAGCGTGCTCTCGTTGCTAGGCAACAGGACGCGACTCACTGGCAGGAGGCCAGAACGTGCATCAGTTGCGTGCATCAAGGAGGCTGGAGCGTTTTCCTTCGAGCAGGTCCTTTAGTGTCTCTGCAGGAGCAGTTCTCAAATTTTCAGCTTGCCCGCAGGCCGAGGTCTCAAACCGGCGGCCAAGGGAGGGTTAGTTCCTCTTTTCTTACCTCCTCTCTTCCGGCTCCTCCTCTTTCTCTTCCTCCTCCCCCTTCTCCCGGCCCCTAGCCACCCAATAGGAAAACTAACGCGTCTAGGTTGGTGGCTGCCTGATTGAGATTTATTTTTAAACAAACGGGTTACTTTCTAGCACAAATATACTATAAGACAATTATTCATTGTTTCTCGGAAATTTAAGTTAAATTAGGTCTGCTGTAGTTTTAAGTGCCGAATACAGCACCTCTTCCCAGGCTGTGGCAGAGGACCTTCTTCAGCGGCTCAGAGCCGCTGCTCCAGTCCGGAGGCAGGTGTTTCTGTGGGAACGAATTTTCTTCTGTGGAGCAGGATGAGTACTGGTGTTTGTAGGGAAGTAACATTTCTTAGGACAGAAGAGATTAGTTTCCTCACATGACCAGGAAATGGATGTTACAGAGATGACAGACAGACCTCATGAAAGCCCCACTGAGAATGCTAAGCAGCTGCGAGAGTCCAGATAGACCCTGGCCAACTTCTAGATCAGAGGTCCCTCCTTGACAACCATTGTCCCTTTCCCAGGTTCTATGTTTTTGGAGCAGCAGAAAGAATATCTTCCATGTTTTATAACTGAACTTCAAATGACATTAATACGTCTATGTGGTGATTTTATTTCTAGACGATTTCCCACTGAAGAAGCACCGTGGAGACACAGCCCAGTCAGTTGCCATATGTTTTTCTCTATGTGGACACCAGTGCCAACCTAGTTGGAAATCAGCTTATTTGTGCCAGTTCCAGTCAGTTCCGAGGGCTACACTTACATGGACACATACATGTGTACATTTCTTTGGTAGCAGAAGCAATTTCTATATCACCCTTTCCCTCCTGCATTGTGACTCACCAGGAGACTACTTCCTATCTTAGAGAGCATCTCCATTCCCTTATATTGTCGCTGGATTCCATGATATTGTACGTAATTGACCCTCTACCTGGACATTCAGATGGCATTTCAGTTTTACTATGGTAATAACGTGAGAATAACATGTTCACATGTCATTTCAGTCTTGAACTTGCATTTTTGAGACAGGAGTTGAGAACTGCAATGGCGAACATATTCTGGTCTTTTCATCTCATTGGGCCACAATTCTGGGCTTGGGTGGAATCATTTGTTGGTCTGTTATTGTCCACCTGCATATCCTATATGAGGTAAATAGAAATAGTCAACCTCCCCCAAAACCTCATGCATCTGCCTTCATATCTGAAAAGACTAGAAAACAGCTGGGAGTGGGTACATACTTGCTCACTTGGAGAGACAGTGGTATACACACATGCACACGTTCGAGTGCATGCACACACAAACATGCATGCACACACACTCACACACTCTTATATACTTCTCAGGCAGGATGACAAGGGCTATATGAGCTACTTGAAGCAGGAGAAACTCCCTTGTACTGCTTAACAAAAGTCTGGAGTCAGAAATGACCTGTGGCTTGAAGGCGAGGAGCTGTGTTCCAAGAGTAGAGGAAGGAAAGGATTATCGAGGTGGGAAAGTACAGAGTGTGATGTGTAGAATGGCAGATTCAGCGGAGTAAGAGCCCAGGATGGATATATGATATCAGGGAAGTGCTTGAGATTAGTCTAAAGGGAAGTTGTGGTGGTTTGAATATAACCAAATTTGTGTGTGCATGCTTCATATTAAGATGTAGAATTCTCAGCTCCTTCTTTGCCATGCCTGCCTGGATGCTGCCATGTTCCTAACATGATGATAATAGACTGAACTTCTGAAAGTGTACACCGGCCTAAATTAAATGTTGGCCTTTATAAGAGTTGCCTTCATCATGGTGTTGATTCAGAGCAATGGAAACGGAAACATTGACTAATACAGAAGTTGACACCAGAGACTGGGGGCATTGCTGCGATAAGCCTGACCATGGTTTTGTTTGGAGGAATGTGGTTTTTGAAACTTTGGATTTAAGTGGGTCTTAATGGTTCATTCTAGTAGGAACATGGAAGACATTGGTACTGAGGGTGATTTGAAGTCTGGAGATCTTTCTTATGTTTTGGTGAAGAATGTTGTTGCTCTTCTCCCTTGTCTGAAGAGTCTGTCTGAGGCTCAGGTTAAAAGTCTCAGATTAATTGCACTGACAAAAAAAAAGTCTCAGAAACACCCAGCATAGACTTTGTTCTCTTGATTACTCTCATGAAGATTGTTTTGATCAAGCATAGCAAGCCTAAAAAGAAAAAAAAAACTCAAAATGTATAGTTCAAGCAATAAAGGGGCACCAGGAAGTGCAATGGAACTAAATCCTGTGTTCAAGAACATTAAATAGATTAAGGAAGTGGTGACATCAGGGCAAAATGTCACCCGGCTAAGCTTATTGTTTATGTGTTTGCAGTTGAACAAGAAATAGTTATATATCATGTTAGGTGTTACGAACTGGTTATTGTTTTCATTTCAACTTCTAATCTAGAATGAATACAATCCAGAAATGGAGGGCACATCTGTGATCCATGTCTTAAGGCTAGAAGATAGTCTTTTGATTCAGATCTTGATGTGGGATGACACATGCTTTTGATCCAGATCTTGAGGAATAGTGGCTATGAAAAACTTAGGTCCAGGCATTGTTGTGGTATGTGCCTTTAATCCCAGGAGACAGAGGCAAGGCCAGTCTGCTACAGAACAAGTTCTAAGTAAAGAAAAGCTTAGGTTCAGATGTGATGGTATATGCCTTTAATCCCAGAACTCAGGACACAGAGCCATGTATATCTCTGAGTTGAAGTTCAGTTTACAGAGCAAGTTCCAGGAGAGCCAAGCTTAGACAGTGAAAGAGTTAGAAAACAGAAAGCTGGTGATAATATCATAGAATAAGAGCGGCATGTTCCAGCCCCAGCAAGCAGCAGAACTGGCCAGTTTCAGCCACATGACTCTGGCTTTAGAGTAAAAAATACAATAGGGACTACTGGGGCAATTGATCCGTTAGCAGGAGTTAAGAAATTAATGGTGATTAAGAAGAGACCAGCATCACTGAGGTGAAATCTGGGAAGTGTTTTTTTTGAGAGCACAAAGAAGCTGCATTCCAGAGATAGCCAAGGTGGTACCTGGTACTGCAACTGGACTTGGAATCTTTAAGAATCACCCAGGTGGTACTGGTTTTGAAGGAATGAAGGGGTAATGGAGAGCAGCTGAGGCTTGGCACTGTTAGAAACCAGGGAAGGCCACAGTTTCAGTTGATGGCCCAGGACTGAAGGGATCATGCAAAGAAGTTGAGGCTTATCACCATGAGGAGAGCCTATGAGAGGCTATTGGTAAAGCCTAGTTGCAACATAAGTCTCCAGTGAATTGGAGATGCCAGTAAAATGGGGGGATCACCAAGAACAGCAGCGACAGTGGAATAGAGTCAACCAGAGCCCAGAGTGCTACAGAGAACAGAGCTGGAGAAGTGACGCCAGCCTTTTGGAGGATCCCAGAGGATCATGTGTGTATCTCAGTCATTGGAACAAGAAAAGTGTAAAGTTGAAGTTGTCTTGGATACCCCAAGATGTTAGAGATATTAGAGCCATGGAACATCTGTCAAGGAAAACTGCTTGTGGGAGTGGTACCACCCCAGGAGAAAGAAGTTTGTTGCAGTCATCAAAAGAGTTTGATATCAGACACGGAGACATGGAGTTTGGAGTTTGCCCAGCTGGTTTTTGGTTTTGCTTTGGTTCAGTATTTCCTTGCTATGATGTTTTGGAATGGTAATGTATATATTGTGCCATGTATATGATCTGATTTTTGATTTTGATTTTTATAGGTGATTACAGTTATGAGATTTCAGGAATCTCAGTAGAGACTTCAAACTTGGACTTTTAAACATTGATGAGACTATGATAGAGTATGGAGATTTTTGAAGTTGGATTAAATGTATTTTGCATTATACTACAGCTAGGTATGCCCCCCTCCCCCCAGACTCATATATTTGAACAAGCCTACAGGGGCCAGGGAATGGAATGTGGTGGTTTGAATATCCTTGGCCCAAGGAGTGGCATTGTTAGGAGATGTGACCTTGTTGGAGGAAGTGTGTCACTGTGGGGGATGGGCTTTAAGAGCTTCCCCCTAGCTACCTGAGGATGACAGTCTTTCCTGGAGGCTTTCAGATCAAGATGGAGAACTCTTAGCTCCTTCTGAACCATGCCTGCCTGCACACTGCCATGCTCCTGCTATGATTATAATATACTGGACCTCTGAAAGTGTACATCAACCCCAATTAAATGCTGTCTTTTATAAGAATTGCCTTGGTCATGGTGTTGCTTCACAGCAATGGAAACACTGACTAATACAGAAGTTTATGGCCAGATTATGAGTAACTTCATGCTGTTTATTGGAATTTGAATTGATATTCTCTGGCTTTGACAATACATGATTTTGAAGAAGAGATGGACAATTTGTGATGTTTTATTGAAATGCTTAGGAGAAGCATCTTAGAGTCACTAGAGTTATGGCCCTGCGATCAAGAAGTGAGTACAAACCCTAAATTAATCTGCCAGCCAAGTGCTCATAGCTGTTCAGTTAAACTAGCCGAGTCTGGCTCCTTATCTGCCAGTTGCCTCGGATGTTGTAGGCATAAACTGGCACCAGCATTACTTGGCACAATGCTATCAATAATGCTAGTGTCTAATCCTGATTTTGGGACTAGTTTGAGAGCCTTTGGGATGTAGAAGCTAATTTAGCTATGACTATTGCTGAATTATTTTGTAGACGATTAGAAGTTTCCTGAGGCCAACTTGCTTATGCCATGTCTCATAAGAAGCACCATGACTAGTGACCTGGAGGGAATGTTCAGGAAGCCTCCCTTGACTTTACTCTCTGTTTGTTTGTTTGTTTTGGTTTTTCAAGACAGAGTTTCTCTGTGTTGCCCTGGCTATCCTGGAACTTGACTTGTAGACCAGGCTGGCCGTGAATTCAGAGATCTACCTGCCTCTGTCTCTCTAGTGCTGGGATTAAAGATGAGTGCCACCACTGCCCAGCTTCACTTTTAATTGTGCCTACTGAGAACACTTTTGTCTCTAATCAATAACTTCTGTAGCTGGTTTTATTTAGGAGTTAGAAATGGAATCAAGATACCTTCAAAAGTGCCTGGGGACATGCCTTACTCAAGGTCTCACGGAAGTTGCAAGAGTTCGCCCATTGGATCCAATTGAATTTTTAGCCTTGTGGATTTATAAGCACAAGGAAAACGTGAACATGGAGCTAATGGTAAATATGGATCTCCTTTTAAGAAATGAGAAAAGCATGACAATTGGTTCTTCTTGTCTATATTTCTATGTTCAATCTGTTTTTCTATTACAATATATAAAAATAGAGAGGGGAGAAAACTGAAAGAAAGCTTGTTTTGAATTGAAATATTTTCTTCTCTGTGTTGTCTTTTTCCATTGTATTTAAATATGTCAAATATGTTGACATATTTATCTGCACAGGTTTTCTTTTTCTGCTTTTTCATTTATATTTATGGGTATAATCTTAATTCTGTGTTCTTTGTTCAGCTAAAACCTAAAACTCCCCCAAATCATTGCATAGTTTCCAAATGAATAGACCATCATTTGCTTAATCTGCTTTCTAGTGCTTGTAATTGAGATGCTTCTGAGACTGAATTTACAGATTGTTGGATCTCTAATTGTGTGCTGTTACTTTTTTACCAATTGCTAGAGACAGAGAGAAATGATTGCATTGGAGCATGAGAGAGAATTAGCCATGATGGAGCAGGAAATGCTGGAGCGACTCAAAGCAGAAGAACTCTTGTTTCAGCAGGTCAGACAAGAGGGCAGATGTGGCTGAAGGGAACATCACCCTTGGTGTGTGCACCCCATATCCTGAAATACCGACTGTCTCTGGCCACTTAGACATGACTCTCTAGTATCCCCATTTTTTCTCTTTAGAAAAGGCTATATAGCATGAGATAATAGGACAACCCAGAGAATATGTTGTGGTGAAAGCCAAGGGTTCAGTGAAGCCAAGGGACAGTAGTCAAGGGCCCCACTGCTGAGCTGGTGTCCATTCCAAGGCCAGATATTTTGTCTAGGAAGAGTGGATAGGGTGGAGCACAGAAGGTAAGGAGGGAGATGGTGAGTGAGCATAACGCTTTCATGGAGCTTGTGAGGGAAAGAGCAATGGGTTTTATTTTGATTTTATTTAGGAATACAATGATTGACATTAAAGAATAGAAAAAATAGTCTAGAGCCTTCTGTCCACAGGAATAAGAGAAAATGGGTCTGGAAAACAAGCGGATGAGTGCTTCTTATTGTAGTTTAGAGACAGAGAATGGGTGGTCTCTGTATAGGTGGGTGTATCAGCTGGTGACAAGTCGAAAGCAGCCTGCATGTTACTGTCTCTTTACAAAGTAAGGACCAACCATGAACACACACGAAGAATGAAGTGATGAGGTCAGAGGGATGAAAAGAATGGTGAAGGCCTGAAGTAATACTGTAGAAGATGGAAGACTTTTTTTTTTTTTGTTTTTTGAGACAGGGTTTCTCTGTGTAGCCCTGGCTGTCCAGGAACTTACTCTGTAGACCAGGCTGGCCTTGAACTCAGAAATCCGCCTGCCTCTGCCTCCCAGGTGCTGGGATTAAAGGCGTGTGACACCACTGCTCGGCTGTGTTGAACATTTTTAATCCGAAAAAAATTCCTAAACATGAAACTTTTTGTGTGCTTGCATGATGTTAAAAAGTGGGAAATTAAAAAAAAAAAAAGCTAACCCTTTGGTTTGTTGAACCCAAAGCACTTCATTTGCCAGGCATGTGGATTGTATGGTGGTAAGACCAGTCTAAGCAAAGAAGCAAAAAGGAGTGCTAGAGCTAAGGTTTAGCTATTGATCTGCTGTAAGTGCCGTATGATTTCAACGCTTGTAATTCCTCAGCAGCAGTTGGCATTCCAGTTGGAGTTGGAAATGCAACAAAAAGAGAAACAGAAGACAGAAGATATCAAGACAGGGCAAGAAAAATCAAGTAAGGTAATCTGAAGCTTTGTTACATGTCTGCTTATTAGAAGCTTCTAGACTCTTCAGGCTGTTTCTTCCAGCCATGTCAGCAGAAAGACTATAGGATGAGGAACCCAGACACCCCACTTCCCATCAGCTGTGGGATCAAGCCTCAGCCTTTCTGTCTGCTCTCCTGTTTTATGACAGTGGTTGCAGCACAGGACCATAGGCATCACACAGGAAGTGAGTACAGTCACGTGAGTGCCTTTCTGCCAATGGTTTTGTCAGGACACGCCTGGTGTTAATTACTGTGGCTGATTTGAAGGTACTTGATAGATGAGATAGCCATATGTCACTTTTCTTCATGTTACATTTATCAAAAAATCATTTACATCTAAAAAAATCTGTTCTCATATTGATTTTCATGTCTCTTATGAAAATAAATAATGAAGTGAGTGAATTTTTAAAAACACTTATTTTCATTGGTAATAATTCCTGATATCCTGAAAATGTGTACCATATAGGCCAGACTTCTGAATGACTGTCTATGGCTCCTGTCTTCCCTATCCAACTGAAACGTTCTTTATTGAACCCTCAATTAACACTGAAATCAGAAGCAAATTTTATTAAATGTATTAGATATGTTTATTAAAACATTAAATGAAAAAAAATCCCCATCATTTGAAACACTTTTTGTTTGTTTACCTTTTTTGAGATAGAGTTTCTCTGGGTAGCCCTGGCTGTCCTGGAATTCACTCTGTAAACTAGGATGACCCGGTACTCAGAGATCTCACAGATCATGCTTCTGCCTCCTGAGTGCTGAGATTAAAGGTGTGGCAAACATTTCTTAAAAACACATAGGGTGGTGAATTGAATAAAACAAGTGAGATATTGAAGGATCAATTCAAATATCTTCATAGTTTTAATGTCTAGTGGCTAGTCTGTTAGCTTGGACAACAGGAGCTTTTTTGGGGTATGTGCATAAGCTTACACATATACTAACACACCAGCGGCTCCAAGTATCAAGCCTGTGTGACTAGAGCCAACACAACTTTATTACTTTGTGTTCACATTGGCTTAATGCACTCATCTCCACCTTGGAAACACTTAACCACTGCTCAGAGTCCTTTCATGTCCCTTGTTCGGGCCTATAGACACACAACATAAACTATCATTCTAAATGTATGAGGACTCCTGAGTTAAAGAGAACCCAGTCAGGGATGCTTGCCTCAGACTTGTGGGAGCAAGAGTAAAAAGCTAAAAGAAATGTCTTCCCTGCTGTACTCTGAGGTTGATTTTAGCGTCTCTCCTGATGCTCTGGTTTATGGCAAAGGATGAGGAACTTGGAATGTGTTGGGTTCCTGAGAGTCACATGTTGAAGCCCCCACCACTGCAGAGGAATGGATTCATTTTCTGGTTTAGTTAAAAGAACTGGGAGAAAGGTTAGTGTCAAATAGCCATCTTTATGGTTGAGGGCGTTGCTCTTGTAAGTATATAAACAGCTTGGGGCTACTGTGTAGATACAAGGTGATAACTTCCTAGGAAAGCCAGGTGTAGTGGTCCACACTTTTGATCCTAGCATGGAGTGAGACAGAGGAATCTCTGTGAGTTCAATGCCAGCCTGGTTCACATAGCAAGTTCCAGGACAGCCAGGACAGCCAGGACTACATAGAGAAATTCCATCTCAAAAGAGATCAAAAGTAAACAAATAAAAAGTTCCTAGAAAAAATGCAATCATCATTGCAAAATAGTACCGCATATATCACTATAATTAGGATTGCCATACTTGGGGCTGGAGAGATGGGTCAGTGGTTAAGAGCACTGACTGTTCTTCCAAAGGTTCTGAGTTCAATTCCCAGCAACCACATGGTGGCTCACAACCATCTCCAATGTGATCTGACGCCCTCTTCTGGTGTGTCTGAAGACAACTACAGTGTACTCATATACATGAAATAGATAAAAAAAGGATTGCCATATTTATAGTCACAAATTGAGTAATCTTTCAACTGCCAAAATGCCTTAACCTAGCACAAGTCATGTGACCTGGCTGAAGGCCATAGTGATGAAAAGAAGGATGCCATAGTAGGTTGGCTTGGTTAGAAGAAAGCTTTCTCATCTAGAAGTGATCTTTCATGCTGGGCAAACATTTCCACTAAAGATATGAGTTGCTAAGGACTTATGGAGACCACTTGGGCATGGCACAGTAGCTTGGACAAGGTTGATTCAATTTAGAAATATGCATTCTGTTATTCCTTTATATAAAACCCAACTTCAAGTTCTCCTTAAAAACCTTATTCTAAGGTGTTATTTTAATATTGTCACTTTTCATAGTTGCAAGAATATTTGCTTCAGTTTTAATGTTTCAGCCCATCTTTAAAGTTCATAACATTTATTAAGTCTTAGAAAATTTTTTACAATGTATCTTTTTTATACATTTCCCTTCTATTTTTAAGATTATAATGTAATTACATAATTTCTCTATTTTCTTTCCTCCCACCAAGCCCTCTCATATACTTCTCCTTATTTTCTTTCAAATCATTGCCTTTTCTCATTAATTATTTCTCAATAATTAATTAATTGTTATTAATAATTTCCCATTATTCCCATATATTCCTAAATAGAACCTGCTCTGTCTGTATAATGTAACTTTTGTATATGTTTTCAGGGCTGAAATTTGGCATTGGATAACTAATTAGTGTGCTTTTCTCTGGGGAAGACTATTTTTCCTACTTTCAGTATTCCTTAGTTGCCTGTAGTTCTTTGTGTAGGGTTAAGATCTCATCGACTCCCCTGTCCCATTTGGCTATTGTTGTCCTTCTTCACTTTGTGTTTATCCAGTCATGGCTGTGAGACTTCATGTATGTAGCTTCTGACATTACTAGGAGACACAGTCTGATAGCAAACTCCTTTATCCTCTGGTTATTACTATCTTTTTGCCCCTCATCCATGTTCTCTGAGCCTTAGGTGCATAAGTTATTTTGTAGATATATTTATTGGAACTGGACTCTTCAATTCTCCATTTTAATTTAATGAAGCTTATATATTAATTTTATTTTAATGCGGTTTCAGTTTAATTTAATGTGGTTTTCTGTAACAGTCTCTGTTGCTTAGAGAGTTTAATGAGTTTCTTTAGATGAACCCAAACATTGTTGGTTAGATCTTAAGTCCAGTTAGAGAGCTCTTGGTTACTGCTGTATGTGTATATGTGTCACTACTGGATCATTTGAGTTATCCCGCCATGGTGGCCATTGTGGTTCATGGGCATCATAGCTATTGCTTCTTTCCTTTGAAAGCTTGCATGGTACCTTCTGGTACCATAAAAACTGGTCCCCAGGATAAAGGGTATTCAGGTCTCTTTCAGCCCAAGACTGTGTGTCTGAAGGGCATGGTATCCTCAGGAATTGAGATTTACCTTCCACCTCTTGTCCTGCCATTTAAAATTTTTTTTTATTTAATTACAAATGGTTTCTCCTATTAGTAATAAATTAAACTGTAATTCACTGTTTTGTGTGCATTGTGTTTTGATGAGTCCTCAGAAAGTGATATTGCTTTTGCTGTTCGACGGATCATAGCACTTTATAAAAATAAAACTAAAAAACCAAACGTAGAATGGAAATGAACAGTATTCAATGTTTTCTTGACTTTATGCAGGACATGATGAGCATGGAGAGCACGGCTAGGGGTGAGGAGGCCATGCAGTCAGAGGTGAGAGGGAAGACCTACTGTGTGTCATGTGATAGCACTGCTAGAGGTGAGGAGGCCATGTAGTCAGAGGTGAGAGGGAAGACCTACTGTGTGTCATGTGATAGCACTGCTAGAGGTGAGGAGGCCATGTAGTCAGAGGTGAGAGGGAAGACCTACTGTGTGTCGTGGGAAGTGAACACATACCTTAGAACAAACACCTTATTTTTTGTATCAGTGGTATCTTAGTTAGGGTTTTACTTTTGTGAACAGACACCATGACCAAGGCAACTCTTATAAGGATAACATTTAATTGGGGCCAGCTTACAGGTTCTGTGGTTCAGTCCATTATCAAGGCAGGAACATGGCAGTATCCAGGCAGGCACAGTGCAGGAGGAACTGAGAGCTCTATATCTTCATCTGTAGGCTGCTAGCAGAACACTGGCTTCCAGGAGTTAGGATGAAGGTCTTAAAGCCCACCCCCACAATATCACACCTACTCCAACAAGGACACACCTTCCAGTAGTGCCACTCCCTGAGCCAAGCATATACAAACCATCACAAGTGGCTAAAGTTTTAATAAGGGCACTGTCTATACCAGGATGGGCATAGTGGAATACACATGTGATTGCAGTGCCTGAGGCTAGAAAGTTGTGATTACTTCCAGGCATGCCTAAAGCTCTGTAGTGAGACCTTTCCTCAATAAAACAAAAGCAAAACCAAAAACCGTATGAACAGTCCAGATGGATATTTTAGTGATGTCACAGGTGTGCATGCGGTGCTTTGAAACAAATCTCAAAGTGAATACAATTAGGACATTCTGTATGTATTGATATATTTTAAAGCTACAATGTCCTGTTATGTTGCCCATAGAATTGCTTACAAATTATGTATTTTATTTATTTATTTTTTCTTTTGTTTTTTCGAGACAGGGTTTCTCTGTATAGCTCTGGCTGTCCTGGAACTCATTCTGTAGACCAGGCTGGCCTTGAACTCAGAAATCTGCCTGCCTCTGCCTCCCAAGTGGTAGGATTAAAGGCATGTGCCACCACCGCCCGGCCACAAATTATGTATTTTAAAATTCCACATGGATTTAAAAAAATTTTTAATGCTTCTTACTAGAATTTTTACACCATTAGCAGGCGGTGGTAGATGTGAATTCTACCAATTAAAAGTGTTGAGTCCGAATGCTTAATTCAGAAATTTTATTTCAAAATTGAAAGAAAAGGGACCTGTTTATTTTGAAGCCATGTGAAAGTAGAAACTGAATTTTATGACTGTAGGAATCGATGGACTCGGGCAAAACCCTAGCAGAAATCAGCGATCGTTATGGGGCACCTAATCTGAGCCGAGTGGAAGAGTTAGATGAGCCGATGTTATCTGATGTAAGTATCATGATATCTCAGGACAGATTGTTTTTCATGTTGATAAAGTCTAGAATGTATGAGATTTGTTGGCAAGTAATAGTTTTCATTTATGCAAAAGAGACAAAAAGTGCAGGTGCTAACCAAATTCTTTTTTTAAAAAAAAATCTTTATTTTATGTGTATGGATATTTTGCCAGCATGTATGTTTGTCTGTGTACCGTATACATGCAGTGCCACTGGAGGCCAGAAGATGGTACCAGACCCCCTGGGAGAAGGTTGTCTAGGTACAGGGATTCAAATCCAAGACCTCTCCAACAGCCAGTGCTCTTAACTGCTGAGCCACTTCCCCAGCCCCGCTAACTAAATTCTTAACTGGTGTTCTGCCTGTGAAGGAGGCACCATTGGCATATCTGTGTCTATTTACATGTAGAGTTCCATATCTATCTATACTTCTAAAAATATATAATCATCTGTATCTACATATTTTACAGTTAGATTTTGAAAACATCAATACCTCTTAGAAATACATGTGTAAGGGAGTTGGAGGGAGGGTAATGGGTGGAATGTAAACAAATAAAATAATAATAATAAAAAACTACCAAGGTCACAAAAAAGAAACAAGGGGGGGGAAAGAAAAAGAAATACAGGTGTAAAATAATTTTGTGAAATATGCAATCCTTAAATTCGATAGAGAAAGAACCATTTTGGTTCTCTGACACAAACTCTGCAAACACATAAGTAGTTTAGCGTGAATAAGTGTTTTTATAGCATGTAAGTGCACATGTTCATTTACCAAACATACTGTGATGTCCACGTCAGGCATTGTGCCAGATGTAGTGGGGAATAAGGTAGTTTGTACTTGCTGGAATTTCCTGTTTAGAGGAGAAGCACAATCTGAATAGCATTAGGTGCTCATCACGAGAATGATCAGGAAATCTACTATCCAAACCAGTGTGGTTTATGGCTGAAAGAAAGGTCTATGAATAACTGAGTCAGATCAGCAGGGGATCTGTCCTGCCAGGAGCACATTGTACTGTCTTATCTTGGTTGTCAATTTGACATACCTGGAATTGAATTTGAGTTTCATATTAGCCTGTGGGTGGGTATTTTGTTGAATGCTAATTAATGTAGGAGAGCTACTGTGGGCTTGGGCTGAATAAGAAATAAGGAAAGTGAGAAGCAGTGGTCTTGTTAGGGTCTAGAATTGCTGAAGGAAGACTTCAGGCTCAAATAGTATGTTTATTCTGCAGAAATAACTAGCATGTGAAGATCAACCATTCTAGCATGTGGGGGTCAACCATTCATCAAAATGGTGACCCTGGAGGAGCTCCTGGCCCCTTTTAAAGCAGGGCTAGAGGAATTTTCCAGAAGGATCAGGTAATCTCTAACGTGATTGGTAGGGGCCAAAGTGGTGACATGAAAAGAATTTTGATTGACTACTATGTTAGTTTTTTTATGTTTGCTGAGACCTTAGAGAGTGGGTTAGCTAATCTAAAATTTCATTGGTGGGTGAAGGTAATGCTAAGTGGGTCGGTTTCTGATTGGCTTGTGCCAGGTGGTCTGTGGTCTGCATTTCTATGTCATGAATGTTTAGCCACAGGATGAGATTCCCAAACCATACAAGGCTGCCAAGCATATATAGCCAATTCTGAGATAATTCCCCATTCTTGTGGTTATCTCCAGGCTGTTCTTTGGATGGGGGATTTTATGAAGCTGGTGGCTTATGACCTAGTTTTTGAGACAGATACTGTTACTCAGTGGTAGGGAAAGGGAATTCTGAGGAAGGATTACAGGCAGAAAACACAAGCAGGCTATAAAGACCCAGGTAGGAGAGAGTAAAGAGCAATGACCAGGAGACAGAAGGGGCCAGACCCTGAAAGGACTTGTAATTCCTACTCAGGGCTTCTGGTATTTACCTGAAAACAGTGCATGGAAACCTATGTTGTCAGAGATGTACTTTGGAAAGATCATGTGTCAGCTATAGTATGGGAGGAGAAAGGGGAAGAAAGACCTAAATGAACTACGGGAGGAGTACGGCGAACGTGCAGAGTAAGAAGGCCTGCAGGTTTGTGTAGGAACCACTGGGTGTTGAAATAGTTAATAGTACCTATTGGAAGTAGAAGAAAAAGCTGTTTTCAAGAGCTATTAAGAAAGCTGGTCTAGAAGCACTTGGTGATAGACAGCAGGGAGCTAGAACCAATACATAATTCGTTCCCTTTGAGCCCATGGGGCATTGGGAAGGGGCTATAAGAGACCAGGCAAGGAGACTTAGAACTAGAGATAGCAAGAAGCTGCCAAAGAGCCCAGTGTTCCAGCTTGGTGTTACAGAGCTGGGAGAGGGGTGGGACTTAAAGGCAGGGAGGTAGAAAAGCCAGATCGCATGTTGGTGTGGGGCAATGGACCTTGCCAGGAAATTTGGTAAGGTAGAACAGGTCTGAGTCCCTGGAAACTCGGGGTATACACCCATTTGAGACAGTAGGTAGCTCCCTGCCAGATTCCTGGCCTGGAACATGTGCCACACTTCCCACATAAGGAAACGTGATCTGTGATTATGTAGGCCCAGAACAGAGTTCTCCCTGCTAATGAGATACCTAGAGGCCCTGAGGGTTTAGCCAATAAGCTCCACTTCCCAGACATCCCTCCCTGTAAAATGTATTTAGTTCCTGGCCCACCCCGAGAAGTTGGTATGCATTCATTTTCCATGATGAACAACCAATAAACAGTTCGGAACAAAGGACTGTCTCTTTCATCTACCACCGCCATGGGGAGCGTGGAGAAGGCCTTCGCCTACAAAGCTGCGCCTCCTATGTCTCCTGTAGAAGGCCACACAACTACCTCCAAGCTAAGAACAATCACTGCTGAGCTAAGCTGGAGCTCCCAGCCCTGGCCTCAGGCTAGACATCATCCTCAGCCCATGAGCCCCCAATGGTCCTGGCCTCGTTGCAGGCCAGTAGATCCCTGAGCCTTCCTTCCTGACTCCTCTGTGTGGCACTCTAGTGATGACTAGATGTCTTGGGGAGGGGGTCAGGGAATATCATCTTAGGTTTCCCATATCTCAGACTGCGTTTTCCTACCCCCAGAACGGTGTCTCGGTGCTTCCTTGAAGCCTGGCGGCAGCACAATTATAACCAGAATAGACTTAAGTTTGGTTCAAGAGATGGGGGAGAGGGAGCCGAGAAGGAAACCAGCCTTTCTCCCCGAGCAGCTGAGCTGTGAGTGTTATCATTGGATGAGTTGGTGGACATAAGAAAAGGAAGTAGGGGGGCTGGAGAGATGGCTCAGCGGTTAAGAACACAGACTGCTCTTCCAGAGGTCCTGAGTTCAAATCCCAGCAACCACATGGTGGCTCACAACCATCCGTAATGAGATTGGATGCCCTCTTCTGGTGTGTCTGAAGACAGCTACAGTGTACTCATCAATAAAATAAATAAATAAATATTTAAAAAGAAAAGGAAGTAGGGCTTTTGCACAGGGAGATGTTGAATTTCAGGTGATAATGAGATGTACACATGACCCCAAACCACTTTATGTATGGTATAGCTCTGGTAGGGACAGGAGGGCCATACAGAAGATTCAAATTCAGTAGCCAAGGGTATGTGTGGTAACTGAGATAGGAGAGGAAGCACAGTACTGAGGAGAGCACAGTGTGTGAAGGCCTGAGCTCTAGCTAGAAAGAAATCATTAGGAATTCCAGACTCTTAAAGGCCAAGGCTCATAATCAACAGGACAAGGCTTCTGTTCCCAATAGGGGGTGGCTCTGGAAAGGAAGTGCCTCCCAAGAAGGATGAGAAAGGAGTGAATAAGACATTGTTTAGGAACATCATTTATGATTATAAACTACTTTGGTACTCTTTGATATTACCTGAAACTCAAACAGCTACCTTTATAGGCTCACACTGATGTTATTTAAGCTTGATTTTCTTTGTCTTGTGTCTTTTCATTGTAGTAAACTTTATTTACCTTGTTTTTTGCTTTTAGGTTGCATTAAACATTGATCAAGATCTGTAGGACCAACCAACTGAAAAGAAATATTATCTACCTGTTTCAAACTTCAAGTCACAAGGGCCCTAATATGTATTTTTCTTCTTCCAAATTTGAACCCTACTCCCCTCCCTCCACCCAGTAACTTTATAAACAGGATTCAACTGTATCCTTAAAATAAAGTTCAGATATCACAATACAAATTGGTTACTTGTGATACATTGACGAAGTATGACAGAATTTATTGAAGCAACAAAAAGAGGCAAGAGATGAGCCAAAAGAATGTAATCTCTACAAGAACAAGATTGCTTGGAAGGAAAGTTCTAGAAACTACTACCATACAAAGGCTGGAGGTCTCAAGAGTTTCTACAACTTATGGCTTCTCCTTTGAGATTGAACTGCAAAGCATTTTCCAGATTACTGGCAGGTAAAGCCTCTTAGAACATTTAATCAAACCCCCATGATGTAGGCAGAATTGGAGGGAGTCTTTTCCCCATTGCTTTGGAGGTGTGTGTTCTTGAATGTGGCTCAGCCATCCCCACTGGAGAACAGGTGTGGGGGGGTTCCTTTTTTTTACTCTGTGTAGTTGGGTAGCCAGCTCCTGTCTGTCTTTTCAGGGTTTGTGAACGTAGGGTTGTTGCAATGAGTGTTCACACAGAGACAGTGGAGTGGGGAAACAGTCTTGGAGAACCTGGAGAATTCTTTTTCTTGGTCATCCAGTAGGCATAGAAACCAGGACACTTTGGTGAGACAGATTTTTGGTACCTGTAAAGTTTCCATATGTATCTCTGGCTCTCTGGAGAAATCCCTTTACAGAATTCTTCTAGATCCAAGATTATGGTGTGAGTTTTCAGTTCTTAAAGACATGGATTATAGGGGCTGGAGAGATGGCTCAGTGGTTAAGGGCACAGACAGCTCTTCCTAGATGACCAGGGTTCAAATCCCAGCTCCCATGTGGCAGCTCACAGCTGTCTGTAACTCTGAGATCTGATGTTCTCACATAGACATACATGTAGGCAAAATACTAACGTGCATAAAATAAAGGTAAGTAAGTTAAAAAATAAACAACATGGGTATAAAACCACAAATGCTAGAAAGAAACCTTTTGCTCTTAAATATGCTTTTATATATAATATCCTTTTCTTAAGCAAGTAGAGGCTTTTTTTTATGGATTTAGAAAAACCTAATTTCATGAACTGTGTGTGTGTGTGTGTGTGTGTGTATGTGTGTGTGTCTCCAAGGGCAGATGCACGTGCTTCTGGGTAATTCTCCTGTCTCCACCTCCTATCTCACAGTACTGAGAGTGCTGTGAGACACATAACACCACATCCAGCTGTTTTATTTGGCTCCTATGGCAAGCACTTTTATCCACTGAGCCTTCTTCCTTACCTCGGCTTCTTCTAGTTGATGTTCACTACTATGGATTTATGATATTTAACTGATGTAATAATAGTCTTCAGTTTATGCTACTATGATGATGGTGATGGTGGTGGGTATGTGTGTGCCTGTAGAGCTTTGGGAATCTTCCTTTTTCTCTTGTTTTTATTTTTTGAAACACATTCTCTCCAGGGAACCTCTTGGCTAGAGTGACTGGTCAGTGAGCCCTCAAGATCCACTGAGGTACAGACTTGTGCATTCACATTTGACTTTTAAGTGGGTGTTGACTTATCTAAACACAGGGCCCCACATTTGTGCTGCAAGCAGTTTACCCACTGAACTGTTTCTTTAGTCCCAATATTATTTTAAAACCATTGGAGCTGGAGAGATGGCTCAACAACAATTAAGAATTCAGATTGCTCTTGCAGAGGACCCAAGTTTGGTTCCCAGCACACAAATCAAGAGCTCAGAGCTTTTTCCTGTTGCTCTCTCTGACCTGGAGAGTGGGATAGGAGGTGTTCAGGAACACAGGAACTGACATAATGGTTACCTTTGCCGGGAGGCTAGCAGCTAAACCACATAACTCATGTATACATGGCACACCATCCCAAAGTGCCCTACACATTGAAAAGACAAACATATAGATTCCTGGAAGCAGTGACTAAAAAGTGAAAGCAGAAACGTTGGAAAAATCCAGGAACCCAGATATCAAGAATTCATTCAATTGTACTCATTTCTGGTTGTGTTGCTGTAATACCTCTTGTGACCACAAGATGTCGCAATGATTCAATTCAACCAGAGCTGCTCCTTGCCTTACAGCTCAACAAATCCACATTTAGTAAGGCCATCCTGTCAACCATTATAATTCAGCCTATCCCAACTTAAACATGCTGGGGAGACTTTAAGTCTATAGTTAGACAAAATCATTTAAAGCCAATGTTACAATAAAGTGTCTATCTAATACTTGGGAGCTATTTTGTATGATGTATGGAATGTGAACAGAGTGGGTGAACAGGTTCCTAGCACACAGAGCTGAAGGTACATGTAGTCTTGAGGATGTTTAAAGCATCTCACTAAAATTGCTTGTGGTAGCTATGATGACTTAATCATGGATTTCTCTCTTTCCTGATGAGATGCAAGAACAGGAGGCAGAAGGCACAAGAGGTTCTAAACCTGCTGGCTTAGCAGGTACAGCATTTATTGGGAAGATGCCAAGCATTGGCTACACCATTTGTTTCTTCTTTTGATGTTGTTTCCTCATGGTAACCAAGATTATCCTGAATCTGCCTGCCTGATCATGTAAACCTGTGCTGTTCACCTCTTTTTAACTTTTGTGCCCTTTGATGAGAGTACCGTGTACCTCTGCCAGTTCCCTTGTGAGATTTCTTGGTGCCTCTGCTCTCACTTTGTGGATTCTGTCTTCATCCAGTTCCCTAGGTAGACATAGGAAAGCTCTTCAGCCTCCAACCCAAGGGGCTCGTGAAGATCTTTATGCCTAATTCTGACTGTTTCCTGACTATCTGTCAGAAAGCCTAAGTCACACATTTCTGTCACATGGCACAGGCAACATATTAATTGAGCCCATCTCCTTACAACACAAGCCTTTCCTCCCCTCAGAAACCTTTAAGATCAGACATGTCAGATAAAGGCAGGACTGATGCTTTTTTTACTTCAAACTCTTGCCCCACTGCTTGCTAGGGAACTAATAAATCTCTTGCCTTGAGGACAACCCTAACCTTTGTGTATGTTTCTAAATTGTTTTCCCAAATGACCCTGGTGTGTCTGACACAACTTTTTCCAATGCTTCTGCATCATTTCAAAGAACAGAACATTAATACTATTCAAAAATTCTGGCAGCTTTCATTTAGATTTGATCATGTCCAATGGCTTGAGCAACCATTTGTTGTAAATAGGATGCTTTAAAGAAAGCACTTGCACATTGGTCACAGTTGGTGGTAAACACAGCCTTTACATTAGTCATTAGTGTGGGTGGTGCCCATATACTTTGGATACCCACAAGATCAAAAGACTCTTGAATGTAATGCTATTTTAGTCTGTAGAATACTCTTGCCTGTTGGATATAATAGCCCAAAGACCAGTCTTCAGACAATGCTGCTATTACTCAGCCTTTATTGTTCCGGTGATTGTAAATGAGGAATGTATGCTTGCTCACAGTCTTGAATATTTCCAGCTTCTTTAGCTGTAGACAAGGAAGGGCTTTCATTTGAACTCTGTAACATCTCTGCCCAAAAGCATCATCTTAGAGTCTTAGAATGCATAGGCTTCATGCTTCTAAGACAGTCTCATTTCATCATTATTAAGCAGTTGCTACAGATTTTTTTCTCAACCATAGAAACCCCATGCAGCTCTTCCTCCTGGATCAGTACTTGCTCCTTACTACTGACCTTCAGATTTAAAAATTACAGTGTTCTAACTCCCACTCAGTAAGTCTGGGGCTGAAAAACTTCCATTCTTTTCTGCTTTTCCTTTATTTTATTTTATTTTATTTTATTTTACTTTATTGTTTATTTAGGAAGGGTCTCATGTAGCCTTGAACTCTCAATTCTCCTGTGTCTACCATCACACCCTGATTGAGAATCAGTATTTTCAGGCACTAGAGGGTACACAAGGGAAACTTGTAAAAGCCTTGGGCATAGGTTGTGTCCATTCCGAAGATCCTAGAGAGTGTTACATTGCTTTCCAAAGTAGTCATGCGAATTCCCACTGCTCTCTCAGCTGGGCATGGGAGTCTCTATTGTCCTTGTCCTTTCTGGTACTTGGGAATGTTCCACTTCTACCATCCCCCACTATAGAGGCACACTTTCGTAGTTTCTATGTTGTTTCATTTGCATTTTCTTCTATTGGTAGTAAGATGATGCCTCGTTTGTGTTTACTGCTGATTGATTTGCTCCTCTGGGAATCACATGCTCAGTATTTGCTTACACACTGTATTGATTTGTTTGTCTCTGTCCTATTGATTTTCCTTGTTGATTATATGTGTTGGGAAACCACTCAGGTGGTAGGCTGACTTCAGCTGCCTTACTGTGCTTACTGTTTAGAAAAAGCATTTGGTTTTATTTTATTTACATATTTCATTTATATCTTTAACCATTTCATAAACTAATCAGCTATTTTCAAATCTTCTAGGATAGGTCATTTGGCCAAAGAGTTATCTCTTCAAGTTTATTCTATTCCAAGCTGACCAGTAATCAAACTTAAAATTTAAAAGTATGGTCAAATGCACTGTTGGCAGTCGTACGGAATAAAAGGGTTCTGGTTCTTGACTTGAATGGTGGTGAATGGCATTTGAGGTGCTGAAGCTGAGTCCATCTGCTGCAGCTTAAGCATGTCAGCTTACTCCCAGCTTTGCTGTGAGTTCCAGTGCTTTGACTTCCTTTCTTCAGGGAGAAAGGAAAGATTTCTTGAATCTCAAAGTGCAAGTTAAGTGTGGGAGGATTCACAGCTGGGAGGCACACAGACTGACTTTCCAGGCTGTGAGACTGACCACGGACAGATTTTATGAGTCACAAGAAATGTTCACATGCTCTAAAATAACTCCCATGTGACCATTCTGCCCAACTAGGTATTTATTTACGTCAACCCTATTTTGAAATTCAGTTACCTCTGACATTATGGTTCATTCCTTTAAAAGAAAGAAAACATGTACTATGATCCAGGCATGATGCAAGACACGACATTATCTGGATTCTGTTTAGCTCCAATAGTATTTGTATTTTATAGAGGCAGAAATGCAAGTTCAGATGGCATAGACTGGAGAGAAAAGGGGTTTTGCAGACATGGCCTGCTGGAGACGTCTGACAGCAGAGCAGATATCTGAGGAAGGCATGGAAGGGCTGCCTCTGGTGGGAAAGTAGGTGGTGGACACATTGCTAAACAGTCTCTGGCCCATGGTGCAAGATCTGAATCCAGTCCAAGGACTGCTGTCACTTTACCCTTTCTGATATTCTGAGTGATCATCATTAATCAGAAGCCACTGGTAGAACCCCAACACTTAGAAGACAAACAAAAGAGAACCAGGAGTTCAAGGTCATCTTTGGCTACATAGGGGTTTGGGGCCTAAGGTAAATAAGACACTTGGGTGAAAACAAAAGACTGCAGCAGATTGGCTCAGCAGTAAAGATACTAGCTGCCTACTCTGATGGAAAGACTTTGAACTCAGGTGGTGAAGGAGAAAACTCATTTGTTCAATTCCAGCAGATGAGGCCAAGGCCAGAGGATCCTTGGGTCTTGGTGATCAGCAAAGTTAGCTGGATGAACAAGGATCAGTCAGGCTAGTAAGAGAAGCCATCTCACAAATAGAAAACAAAGTCCACGGCTCCTACGGACAGCCCAAGCTGTCCTCTGCTCTCCATTCACATGAACACACATATATATGCAACAATACATACATGTGTACATACACAAAGAAAGTGAGCGAGTGAGAGAGTAAGAGAGAGACAGAGACAGAGTCTAAGGGCTGAGGAGATGGCTCAGCAGGTAAGAACACTTGCTGCTCCTGCAGTTTTGTTCCCAGCACTATGTCTGTAACTTTCAGCATCAAGAAATCTGACATCCTTCATTGGGCACCCCCTTATGCACACACACACACACACACACACACACACACACACACACACACACACTCAGAGACATATAAAAAAATAAAATAAATCTTATAAGATTTTCTAAAGCACAAAAGATAATAAAAAAATCAAGATCTCTCTCTCTCTCTCTCATTTCTTTCCTCCATAATCTCTGTCTTTGAAGTGTTGTAAATCCCCGCTTTATTGATGTAACAATGATTTGTTTAGTGGAGGAGTTGTTTTGGGGAAAAGATGAACTGTCAGTGACTTTGCCACAGCTGCTGGTAATATTACACAACCTTAGGATGATGACCTAATATCAGCTAGGGAGGCAAAGACTGAGGTCATTCAGTTTGGACAGTGTGTGTTTTTCTAGCTTTCCTATTTTTGTTGTTGAATTTTGATGAGTTGACTTAGGACATATTTGAAATTTCTATAAATTTAATAAGGTTTTTTTGAGACCATTTTAAAAACAAGACCACTTTACATTAAGTAGCTATGGCCATGCTGACCTTATCTCAAAGTGGCTTCAGGGATGCCTCCAGATGTCTATACAATTCTCAACACATCAGAACAGTGCTATAAATGAAAAGGTTTAGAATGGAGAGACAACATTTGATTCCTTAGTATAGAATTTAATATATTAATTGCTATAAATTGATTTATACATTTGTCCTAGTAACTTCTGGAAAGTACTTGAAACCCTTCTAGAATAAAGTTCGGTTAGCTGGATAGAGTCCTCAGCAGGAAACTCCCATACTGGGCATGTATCATGTTCCTTCTTCCTCCCCTCACTGTGGTTACCTTGGTTGGGAGATGGACTGGCCAATCCTACCCTGCTCTTCCAGCCCACCCAACTTTGTGTTTTTCCTTTGGAATTATTGGCTAATTCTGAACATACCCATGCTCGTTTTAGTTTTGACACTGCTGGAATATTTATCTTGGTGAGTATGTTTGCTTATGCAAGGTGAGTTTTGTTGACTTAGTGATATCAACAGGCTTCAGAATATTGCATAGTTAGTAGAGTCACGTGACTCTACATGACTTTTAAAAATTTCCCTTTTTGCCAGAGTTTTTTTACTTTTACATTTTTCATCCACGAAAGAGTTCTACTTCATACTTCTTAGATTCTTGTTAAATAAATCCTTCACACTGAACAAGATGTTCAGTTACCTATACAAGGGAATTATACAATTTAAGCACAGTAGAAAGGCCAAGTAAGGCCCTTAAGAATAGCCACCCTCACCCAGGGCACCAGCACTACCTTATACCTATACTGGACACAGTGTTTGTGTCTATTGCTATTGTTATTTCTTCTCGACTGTTGCGTATTTATTCAGGCCAGAAAGTTGGAAGTCACCCCTGAATCATCCTATTCCTCTGCTTACCATACTCAATGAAGTATCAGACCATACTCCTACTTTCTGACTACACCAGTCAATTAGCTCCTCCAGGGCAGTCCTGTCTAGTTCAGTGGCCAGCAACATTCTTACAAACAACTGTATCTGATTACATTCCATGTCAACTGACATAGTTTACTTGATAGACTTCATGCATTTATCTCTGTCATCAAGACTAAACTAAACTACTTATAGAACTCAGAGAGTTCTTTTTGGTATAGCTCCTGACTCCTCCTCTGATACTCTCTGGCTGTCTACTAGATGATACTCCATGACCCAGCCTCATAGAACACCAGAAGTGTCCCTAAAATTTCATGCATTTGTAACTCCTGGGCTTAGTATCTTTTTTTTATGTTGCATCAGGTCCTTTTACTGTAGAGAGCCTATCATGGGGTTTGTCTATGGCAGGTGTTTAAATCACATTCAGAGAATGTATAGAATGGAAGAATGATGGATGAATGGATATCTATATGGGCAATTCAGAGACAGGTTTCCAGAAAAACTGGAGGACTTCTATTTAAATCTTGACCCCCAGCACTGATCTGGCTTAGAAAGGCCAAGGCTTTCTGACGTAACTCTAGACTCAGAATAATAGTAACTAGGATTACGAAAGTGGGTTCTCTCTAGGAAATATGAATTAACTGGTTGAGGGGGAGCAATTTGTTCCTCTTTCAAAATCAGCCACTTTTGTTGCCAGGTTGCCAGGTTATTTGGTGTCCAAATTTAGCCTTCCTGCAAGGTTTTCTCTATAAGAAAGACTCAGGAAGTCAATTTTAAAATTTGAATGTAGTTACTAATTCTTTCTATAGCTTAAGCATCATGTAGTATTCTTTGTTTTACTTCTCACTGGATGATAAGCATAGCAGCAGGAACCTGAGGCAGCTGGTCATGTTATATCAGGACCCCATGGAATAGTGCTCCCAACATAACCTAGAAACTGACTCAATAGGTATTCTAAGTTGTAGGCTTATATTTTTAAAAACCTACTCCCTAAAGTTAGGGAAGAAAAGATGGTATATAGGACAAAGGGATGTTGTGTTGTTTAGACGTATTCTTTGAGGCGATTCCAGTCTCTGTTGTCAGGATAGCAACAGTCCATTTCAAAAGTGTCACCAAACAGCATCATGGTCCGGCAGAAACCACCAAGCCTCTGCTGAATTGGCAGGACTCAGTGGGAGCAACCAGCATCAGCTGGAGTGCCAGGAGTTCTCTGCTGTGCTTCTCTCAATGAAGTGAAGATCAGAGAAGACGAGAGACCGATGAAGAGTTGCACAGTTATCTATGCAAGTGGCCCATCACTGTATGCCGAGTCCCGTTTATATGATCTCCAAACCTCACGTGACCTCAGCAAAACACCACATGAGTCTGAATCACATGACACAACCAGATCTTCCACTTCACCCAGGGGTTTGTTCACATGATGATTCTACATCCCATCAGGTTGACAAGATTAACCATTAAAACTCTACCTCTTGTCAACTTTATACCCAAGCACATCACTTTAAGCCTCCTAGTCTTTGTCTCCTTAGGCACACGGACATCTCATCATACAAAATGAACATAGTCTAACTTAAGTTATCACAGTCTTTAATAATTCAACACTGCTCAAAAATGTGTCATATAAGAGGTTTTTTTTTGGTTCTTTTTTTTTATTTTTGTTTTTTTGAGACAGGGTTTCTCTGTGTAGCCCTGGCTGTCCTGGCACTCACTCTGTAGACCAAGGGCTGGCCTCGAACTCAGAAATCTTCCTGCCTCTAAGAGTTGTTTGATAAAATCCAGCCAACCTCTTAATAATGAGCTCCTCACAGTCAAACAAGCAAACAAAAAAAATTATATACTTCTGACATACAATGGCATAAACATTCTCATTCCAAAAAGGAAGACAGGCACATATCAAAGACAGATAAGACGAAAGCAAAGCAAATTCCCAAGATGGGGAAGAGCAAATCAGGCAATTCTATGTTTAGTATCTAGAGCACATAACAGAATCATCAGGGCTGCAAAGGGCTTGGGCAGCCACGTTTTCTAGCTTTATTGCTTACAGCACAGACAGCCTCTTTCTTGACCCAGCCCCACTCCATGCATACCACATCACACACTGTGTGTTCCTTGATTCTTGTATCTCCAACATCCTGGAATCATCATTGTAACTTAGCTTTTACCTTTCCAACTTTTCACAGTGGTTCCCAATGTTCAAGTTGCAGGATTCCAACTCTTCCAAACATTTGTTTGGAAGAATTGGAACACTCTGAAATTGATTCAAGATCTAGAGCTACTTCATTTTGAATTGTTCATGCTTGGAGTACTATGTGGATAATGCTTCTAAGTTCTTTTTGCTAGCCCAGTATGCAGCCAGGCCTCCTTGGACTTGAGTTGCAGCAGACTTTGTGAGTCTCTGTGTTCTGACTCTTGGATGACACTTTTCTAGACAGTTCTTTTTATGTGGGAAACTCTTTCAGTGGCATTCTCAGTTTAGATTCTCTCCCCAAATACGTTTTTGTTTTTACAACACAGAGCTTTCTTTGGTAATGTCTGGTTGCCCCTCTCCTGTTGTACCTGTTGTAGCTCTGCAGTGCATTGGGTGTTTATTTAATGGTATAGATCTCTTTAACAATTGTAACTGCTTTCAAACTACTTTCAAACTGATATATATATATATATATATATATATATATATATATATATTTCAGATAAGACAAGTATATGTGTGTATATATGTATATATGTATACATAGCCTGCATGCTATCTTATCTTGAAATTTCATATGCTAAACAAGTTAATCCACTTTAAAAATTGTAGTCTTACTCAAATATTCAAGACACAGGCAGAATGCAGCCATACTCTTTTCCAGAATATAATATTATGACTTCAGCTCCCAATAGAGTTCTTGTCCTCCAAAACCTTAGACACTAACCCTCCAAGGTCCTTGTATATGTTAGTATTCTGGTCTCTCAAACCCACTGCAATGGCCCACTAACCTCTGCTTATAGAATTCTAGGGTTAAAGTTCAAAACTTATCCGCATTCCTCTTGAAAACATTTTGCTATGAATCCAAAACTGGCCTCCAAAACACAATCCTCTTGCCTCAGCCTCCTGAATGCTTCACTTTACAGATGAAAACAGCCAAATCCATTTCCATTTTATATTTCATCAAAACATGCTTATGATGAATATATTTATGATGTTAATATAAATGGAAAAGTAAAAATATTCAAGCACCATGAAATGAGCAACTGAATAATATATAGTACAGTCCTTCTGTGGGATACTATTCATGTGCTAAAAGAAACATCTATCTGTATGTCAAATACGAAAACGTGGGCTACATATAGATATGGAAAAAGAGCAAACTGCAAATATGTGCATGTGAATAAACATATGCATGTGTACAATGTTCTATTCTTGTTCAGAAGAATACTATGCATACATGCATAGCTCATTTAATTATATTTGTTAATGTTTATAACTTTGCATTGTTTTCTAGCAGTATGTTAAAAACTCATGATGCCTAAACAGTCTAATCTCATTCTTACAGTAATTCTATAAGGCAGGTAATTATTTCACCTGTTGCAGAGCTATGCAGGTTTGCTCTGGGATGTGTAGTAGGTTAGAGAAAAAAACTGAGGCTCCATCCCTGAAGCCTGAACTGCCACCTGCCATATTCTGTGAGTTCTGATTACTTATTTTATGAAAAAAACATGAGGCATCCTCATGTTTAGTGGCCATGTTGTACGGAGCTCACATAGAAGCTAGGCTTGAATCAGTTGCCTTCAAGATTCTTCTTTTACTTTGAATTGGTGGCATACATTTCTGAAAGCCCTAATTCTCTATAAAGGACATCTTCTAACTGGTACCTTCTACCCCATGATGTTATTACTCATTTTGGAATTCTAAAGAGAGGTGTCTTGTTTTCTGTCTCCTTGCTGGATCTAAGAACTTTGAAGGATTCTTGATATTCAGACTTTAGGTCACACTTGAAGCAAATTTCTAACACAATTGCTACAGCTCTACTAGCTGGCATAATCTAGGTCTATGGTTCAAATTAAACATTAGCTTGTATTGTCTCTAGGCTTGAAACTAATGTACCTAAAAGTAATTTACAAAGAGACAATGATGTTGAAATATTTTCAGTACAAACAGGAAAGATCTTGTGTGTTGGCCATTTCATCTAAAATTCCAATCTGATCCTTCATTTTTCTGTCCCGTCCCAGTGGTTCTTTCCAATCCCACCCCCCTTGCAGTCATGTGCCTAAGCAAGTTAGCTCACTTCTTGTTAGGTGCTTTGATAGCTGCGTATTTATTTACAAGCTGCCTCATAGCATCCCACAGCGATTTAATATAGTTTTAAGTTCCTAGAGTGAATGTGTTGATTAACTAACCTCAAGGTTTGGAGCACAGGAAAAAAATGTATTAACTGCCTGTAAAGGTGCAGGGGAGGTTTTAGTCACTAAGGTTAGTTGTTTTGGACATCGCTTCCTCTTGTTTCGAGCTTCTGCGAGTCCACTCTGTATGCACAAAGTTTTGGTTGGTTACTTTTTATTGTGTTCTAAAAGGAACTGGTTTCTTACCATTCTCCTGTCTGATCCTAACTCCCCATTATTCAAATATCGTAGATCTGAGAGTAGGAGAAAAGCTGCGGACAGACGCTATCATCAATGACACAAGCTAATGAAGGAGACTATCAATCCTGCATACTCCTTTCCTTGGGCAAAGCAAAAAGAATGAGGAAGGTATAGGAACTGGGGGTTTATGAGAGGAACAAAACTGAATTCACGGAAGTTTATCACATGTAAACTAATTTGCACATAATGGACCTGTTTCTCACATTCCATTTTAAAAAAGTAATAATCTTTGTGTCCTGGATCACCCACCACTGTCACTACCAAACCTCTAGCTTGTTAATTTGTTTGCAGGTCTCTTAGAGATATTGACAGCTTAGGTAATTTCTTGTGGCAGGAAAAAAAAATGCGGACGTCAAAGATTTCCCTCGAACTAAAACAAATGCGTTGTGTAATGGTACAGCTGGTTCAGAGTACAGGTGCATGCTCTTGGCTCCTGTTCTGCCCTGAGAAGGTAGAGGGGGTGAGCCCGATCCAGATCAGGTGTGGGGGTGGAGGGAAGCATTCACAACAGAGCTGCACAGTGTTGCAACCTTAGCCCATACCAAATCTCTAGGAGAGTTTCTGGCTGCCTGTGGGTAACTCCAGGTCCCCAAATCTCCAGAGTGGGACGGTGTCCCAGGAACCACTCAGAGACCAGCTAAGGAGTTGAAGGAAGTCCGAGAGGCACTTCCGGTCCGAGAGGCTAACCAGCCTTCCTTGTTTCTCATGGACTACAGGCTTCCCACTTGAGACATCAGAGCTGAAGGCTGAAATTCCTCAAGGTAAAAAGACTCCCCTCCCAGGAAATGGACTCCTCCATTGTCCTTACTTGGTTATTCAGGCACTTTCACTTTTCCATATATAGGAGTCACCTGGGAGCAAGCTGTGACCAGCCGGGAGTGACACATCTGTATTCCATCCACTCTCTCCCTTTTTGTCCATCCTTACCCTGCCCTCATATGCTCATAGGCTCTTAGGCAGAAGTCATCGCTTCGTGATTCTGCCAAAGATCTGCCTGTTGGGTTTGTAGGGGGAGGAAAAAAAGAAAAAGGAAAAAAAAAAAAGAAAGAAACTACAGACAACGTTTCAGCTTTGAAGTTGTCACCTTGGAGAAGTGAAGTCGAAAAGTGTGACACAATGAATGGACCTGTGGATGGCTTGTGTGACCATTCTCTAAGTGAAGAGGGAGCCTTCATGTTCACATCAGAATCTGTAGGAGAGGGGCATCCAGGTAAGTAGGTTGTCCTGAACTGGGACAAGCCTGCCTTCCCCAGCCTGTGCCCAGAGAGTCACTTTTACTAAGTACCTTAAAAACAAGGTTCATACAAGCAACTGCTGTAAGTAGAGACTCTTTGCAGAAAGTGCGAGCTGATTGTAAAGCTGTCACTCATCTTGAAGCCTAGGTCCATGATGCTGCCCACTCAGCATCTCAGCAACAAGGGGCTTGTTGCTATGTACCATGTGTACTAACAGAATTAAACTAAATAATATATTTTTGAGTAAAGCTTTCATCTATTACTAGTGACCTATTAAAATCAGTGGAGAATGGTTCTCAAATAGGAACAGGTTTTGCACATGAACCATGCACAGGTTAGAAAGGAATAGCACTGCATTCTAATGGGTGCTGAGACAGAGCTCCAGATGGCAAGGATCTCAGAGATGCTTTCTGATACAGTACAAACTTCTAAAGAGCAGTGTTTCTCTACCTGTAGGTCTCGACTCCTTAGGGGTCAGACAACCCTTTCACAGGGGTCGCCTAAGACCATCAGAAAACACTGTTATGAATTATCCATAACAGTAGCAAAATTACAGTTATGAAGTAGCAATGAAAATAATTTTATGGTTGGGAGTTCCCACAACATGAAGAACTGTATTTAAAGGTCACAGCATCAGGAAGGTTGAGAACTACTGCTATAGAGGAACCATCAAGCATTGTTTTGGTCCTTGAAAGGAGGACAGATTGTGATGTGAAGCTAGAGACAGTGACAGAACCATGAGCAGGTAGTCACAAGCTCCAATTTTAGGACAGAGGTTGTCAAGCTGTGTAGTGCAGAGGCATCACACCACAAGGCTTGATGAAGCCAAGGGCTGGAGCTTACTCCTATAGTGTCCAATTTGGTAGGTCTAGATAGGTAGATGCTTAAGAATTCTAATTTGTAACAGCTTTTAGGAGGTGCTGCGTATGCTGCACCACATTGAGATACCACTGACATAGAAGAACTCTGGGGTTGATAACCATCGTTCTAGGAGAACCCTGGGGTTAGGCACACTGATTTGAGGACTTGAGAACTTATTCACATCCATTCCGGGTGATATGGTGTGTGTTGACTTGTCACCAAGACTAATTTTCCTACCTTCCTTCTCTCTCCAAGAGATTTAACTTCATATCTTGAAACTTGACTTTGGATTTTTTGATTCACTACACCTGTGTGCTTTATCCCATGTTCCTCCAACTGAAGGTAATCCAGGCTCTCTTCTTTCAGAAGCATTTTGTTATGTCTAGGACCATTTTTTTGATTGTTATATCCTAGGGCCTGGAGGCAAAATCCTCTTGGAGATTCTTTGGTAGAGACCAGACCTGCAGCTAACTATTCCACAATACATGACTGAGCCCCATAACCAATAATTATTTGGCTTCAAATATCAATAGTGCAGCTGTTCATCAGAGGTATATCTCTGGTACTTGACACTCACTGGGCAGCTCCATAGTTTCTGATAGTCACCCATATGTTAAAGAACATACTATGCCCAGAGCATGCTCAGTGGAAACATGCCTCAAGTGGAGCTCATTGCACCTGACAGCAGTGTGTTTAGTGGACAGAGCATGAAGTCATCTGCCAACCCACTGACTGTTTTGCTTCCTTAATAGTAGCCTATCAATTTGTCTCATTCACTATTCACTTTCTACTATAAATGAAGTGTCCAAGTTGGTTGGTTTCTTTGAAGGCTTGGTGACCTGTTTACCATTCCATAGTGGAATTCTCCATTATTAGAAAGACTAAATGACTGTCTCAAACCTACGATGTGATAGAAACTTTGAAATCCTGAGCAGACTTCGAAGAAAGAAACTCTTCCAGGGATTGATGTAGCTCAGTAGTATAGATAGACAGAGCTTGCCTCCTAGCATGTGCAAGGCCCCGTATTTAGTGGCTTCACTCCTGGATTGGAAAAAAAAAAAGATTTGAACTGTAATCACATTACTTGGAAGCTGGAGACAGGGGAGTTAAGACATCAAGATTATCCTTGACTATAGAGCAAGTTCAAGGCAAACTTCATTGTGTGACTCTCAAAAATCCAAGATGGGAGGGGGAGGGAGGAGAGAGAGGGAAGTCTCTCAGGGATTTAGGAATTATCAAGTAACTATCTTCATGACCTTGCTAAATTTTCCCTGTACCTGTATTTCCCTACATAGTGGTACCTTATGTAAGCTGGGCCCTGTAAATGAATGGGATTTCTGGATGTCTTCTGCAGTTTATCTATAGATAGCTTCTAGGCATTCTGACAGGTCAATATTGGCTACCATGTAATTTATTTTAGGATGTCAGGAAGCCTTTACTGATACGAGTGGCAGAGGCTGTGGACTCACAACTTCCCAGATTTAAAACCAGCATCTACAATGGCAGGAGGATAGATAGAATAAAATCTATCATTTATTTCAAATTAGAAAGCTGACCTTTAATGACAAATTAATCAATATCTTAGTACCTACATTTGATAGCTAAACTCCTTGACTCAGGATCTGAATGCTCAACAGTAATCTCCAGGGCCTGTAGAGATGCTCAGTGGTAAGGGCACTCATTGCTTTTGCAGAAGATTGGGGTTTTGTTCTCAGCATCCACTCCAGCTTCAGAGAACCATCATCTACTTCTAGATACCATGTATGTCTGTGCCCACATGTCTACACAGATTTCACACCTGCATATATACAAGTAAAAAGAAATCTTAAAAACACTCTTAAAGAAAAGACTCTTTGGGCATTTTGAACATTAAGAGAAAGACAGAATTTCTTAAATAGGAGACCTTTATCTCTTAATTTGTTAGTAGACACACTTTAATTGCAAAGCTGGAGAGAATTTGTGCAAAATGTCATTTGGTGATCTACATGTTAGACTATGAGTCCTTTAAGGTAAACAGCAGAAGAACGTTGGGTCTCAGCTCTTGCTGAATCTTTGTCAGACCCCATTTTAGTGCAGCTTTCAGGACATCTGACTTATAGGAGGCTGAGTGACCAGAGGGAGGATCTGGGAAATGCTTATGGTAGTGTTCTCATGATCAGCAATGGTGTCTATGGGTTCTCTTGTGGAGGGAATCATGGGTGCTGCCTTCTACCTGGGTTTGTTTTGCTTCTTTCAGCTTGCATCTATGGATCCTTCAATATATGGCATTTGTCTGGTCACTTAGTACCTAGTCTTACTGATGTTATGAAAGATGTTAGACTAGAGCCATAACTTTTCTAGATGTTAGCACTAGGGAATAAGGTTGGGGAATGAAAGACTTAAAATAATGTGATTGTGAGCTGCATAGACTCTTAGAAGAGCTGGCTTTGAAATGTATTTTCCTTTTAAGGCATTGTATAAACTTATGTAATGCATGCCATCCAAAATGAGGTAGGAATTAGAATAAATTAAAAATTCAAATACTTTTCATCTCTGGGGGCTCATGAGGCCTCACACCTAGCCAAGAAGTTATTGAATTGGCCCTTAATGGCTGTGAAGGAAGGGAAGGTCATTTTATCTCTGTGGTATAGTCACTGGCAAGTCCGTCATGCTTTGATACATAACAGCACACCCACACTCATGCAGGCAACACCAGTCAAACTCAGTGAGTTACCAAAACAAAACAGCAAAGTAGAGGGAGGGCCCTAAAGAAAAGGCTTAAAGGGAAATAAGAGGAGGGAAATAAGAGAGGGTAATGGGGATTGGTTATGAGCAACATATATTGTGCATATGTATATGTATATGATGTATATGTATATGAAACTGTCAAAGAATAGGAAAAAATTCAAAATCTATAAAAGGATTTATTAGGCAAAAATAATTCTCATTTCTTATATGTAAGAGAATATTCCTTTTATTTTTGATAGGTAGCTTTGGTTGGCTGACTCATAAGCTGTCTAATTATTTTAGCATTTAAGTTTGCCATGCTTATCAATTATGTTACTTGTTTGTTCTTATCCAGATAAGATCTGTGACCAGATTAGTGATGCAGTGCTGGATGCCCACCTTAAGCAAGACCCCAATGCCAAGGTTGCCTGTGGTAAGAGACAAGTTCCCTTTTTTACTGGAGACTTGAGTATGCTGGACAAAGTTCATGGTGCCCACAGATCATAGAGTCATATTCAAGTTCAAAGTCAATGTCCTCCTGTCTACAGGATAGTTCTTCTTTAAGTGACTTTCTTATGGTGTATCAGGGCAGAAACCATCTCTAACGATGAAACAGATTCCTCACCTAGGAGTTGATGTTAGATGTCATCACCACCAAAACTAGCAGAGTGCTTGGTGGGAACATGGACTCCCTAGCAAAGGTTTCACTGGGAGCTGGGGGTTTGGGGGATGCCTTTCTAAGTTCTTAGATGAATCCTTCAGAGAAAGTGAAGAGCTGGAAATGCTTGAGGCTGTCTGGAAGCTCATTTGATGGCTATCCATGTCTACCTCCTTTGATTTTCTTTCCTAGTTTGTGGTACTACCACAGATGTTAAATTAATTTATGCATTCCATTTACCAGCAACAAAGAACAGCTGTTCCATTAACTATCCATACCCAAACCAACAGCTTTTCAAAAGGCCATCAGTGTTGAATAAGGCACTGAAGCCCTTGTCCACCCATGCCATCCACCCATGGCCTCTTGGGGCCCATGTAAGCAAAATACCTTTACTGTTGTTTGTGGTATAAGTTCACCAGCATCAAATATTTGTCTGATAGAAGGTTTTGTTACACAACATAGCCCTTGACTCCAGAGTGTGGAAGGTCCATGTCCAATCTCTGACCTTACTGATGGAGAAACAGTGCTGCTTACACCAGGCCTTTTGCCATACCTTATGGTGCAAGAGGCCCCATCATGGAGACCAGCATGCACTGTCACTGTCTGTGCTGTGTCCTGTCCTCTGTGAAGACCTTCTTTCCTTCTCTAGAGGCTCTTGCTCTTGTTTTTAAAGATTCCATAAGAACTTCTGGGAGTAAATATTTATATGATTCCAGTTCTTTAAAAATTCCTTTTGAGAAAGTTGGTCTGTGTTGGTCTGTGGATCAGGATCTACATGTTCTGGCATCATGGTGTGTGTGTGTGTGTGTGTATGTATTGGGAGAAGATGTGTCATATGCATTCATCATGTTGATTATGAAAGCTACATGACTGAAGACAGGTTAAGTATGTTGTCCAAGATAACAGAATCAGTACATACTTTGCACAAAACTCAAATACAACTCATTCTTTTCAGAGCTTCATTCTTCTATCAACACTTGCACATTCTCAGTGATTAATGCTGGAGATGCTCTTTTTGTTGGCACAATTGTGCTTTCTTAGAAACTCCTCATGAAGCCCCTAATGAGTCATTCCATCTCTGCTTTGAGAAGTCTAGACACTTGAACTTCTGTCTGCTGCCCCATGACTTTTACCTATCTTCCTTTCCCTACAGAGACAGTGTGCAAGACAGGTATGGTGTTACTGTGTGGGGAGATCACCTCAGTGGCCATGGTTGACTACCAGCGGGTAGTGAGAGACACCATCAAGCACATTGGCTATGATGACTCTGCGAAGGGTGAGGATGGGCTTGCTGGGTCTATGCACATGTAGGTCTCTGCTGTATCCATTTTCCATACTGAATCAAATCTGATCCTTCAGTTTTATAGAAGTACAAATCCTGTCTGGAGGGTAAACATTCCTAGACCAAGGTCTGGTCACCTTCTGTGGAGGACTACAGCTGGAGGGACCAGCACATACCTGTTCACTATTGACAAATCTCATTTAAGGTCCTGCTGTCCCTGTGCTGGCAGAAGTTTGAATGAAGCTCCTAATGAAGGGGGCAGCCCTCCAGTGACAACATGCTCTGTGCCAATCACAGGTGCTAGTGTCTGCTTATGTCATCTGACTTCATCATTCCAGAATACCCTGGAGTGTTTTTTATGCAAATAAGGATATACCGTCTTAGATTATAAACACAGTGAGACAACACCAGGGTGGGTGTTCCTGTACTTTTCACTGAGCTATACTGTATTTCACTATAGATACAGAAAATGAGGCTTCATTTTCAAGCACCTGGGCCTAATTACAGGTGAAAGAGACTGTGAAGCCCAGGTTAGCACCCATGCCAGGTGATGAAGGAGCAGAGACCCAGGGAAGAGGTTCAGGCTAGGCCTGGGGATGTGTCAGAAGACCTAGGGCATGGCACCTGTTTGAAAGGCATTTTGGGAGGGCTTCCATTTGCCCATTATCCATACCAGTTTCCTGGAAAGGGCTCAGACTTGACTTCTTCAAGGTTCGACTAGCTTCTAGCAATAAATATTCATGTAATTTCAGTTTTAATTTTTCAGATTTTTTTATCTAAAAAAATTCCCTTTGTGTCTCTGTTGGACTTCTTTCAATTTCCAGAGATCAGATGTATTGACCTAGAACAGTCACAAGAAAGACCACCTCTTGGGGTGTGGGGATGTTTTAGAATGTCTGGGAAGAGAAACAGTACATGCAAGTTGATTTTCCCACTTAAGATGAGTGACCATTATAGAAGAAACTTATCATTCTGAAGAACAGCATTTTGGGATGTTACTATGTATAGCCTCTCCCTGTTATACCCTTAGAAGTCAATTTATTCATGTGCATCTATACCTTATTCAATACCATGCCTTGCATTAGGTTGCAAAGAAATTTTTCATAAGACAATGTTCTTTAGAAAGGGCTAAGTGACAGAGCCTAACTATGGCAAAATTGAACTCAGTACTGGGAAGAGCTATTATTTCAACTCAATGATCAGAGAAAATGAAAAAATCTTAATACACAGAGCAGAGCCCTTTGGCACCTCTCTAAAGATTATTCATTGATTTCTACATCAAAAACATTCACTGGAGAATAGTGAGGGTGAGGAGGAGGCAAAGAACAAAAAAAGCCACATGCTTGGGGTAGAGGGACTGCTTGGCCTCAAATGACCAACTCTGAGGTTTTCTATGTGAATCTCTTTTCATCTTATGCAACACGGGAGTAGAATTGCATGGGTCAATGTCCAAGGACGCTAACTGGGAGCTAGTCAAGTTTAGGTGTTGGGGGCGGAGCCGGAAGAGGAACATTTCATCCAGAGATATGTAGGGGAGGTGGAAAAGTACACATGCTTAAGGCTAGACCTAAGTTTGTTGTCTAAAGGAGTTCTGGCTCCCTGACTGGGGTAGCTGTTCGTGAGGCTTCCTTGAATAAGCGCATAGCGTGCAGAGGTGCACCTCAACTCTATACTGCAGCTTTGCAGATGGGAACTTGGTCTCAGAGTTGTAGCTTTGTCATAGGATCCCAACTCTAGGAGTCTCTCTTGATGGTTCATATACATGGTACTTATTATTCAGCATGTTTGTAAATAGTAAATATACTCACACATATGTGTAAGGCATATAGTTGGGCTTCTAAATGACAACATTTGAAAGACCCTTGATTTTCAATCACTGCGGTGATAATTCTCTCTTTTCTCCCTCTGTTCCTCTGTCCCTCTCGTTTTCCCTCCCTCCCTATATTCATCCCCCTTTCTCTTTCTTTTCCTTTCTCTTAGACAGGGTTCAAAGTAGTCTAGATTAGCCAAGAGTGGCCCCCTGTTTTCACTTCAAAAGTGCTGGGATTACAGCAGGCACCATGTCCTACTAGTGCTTTGATTTTCAAGTGGGGTTCTGGAGGGTTCTCTGGGATACCTAGGGGTGTAAGACCATATGTTGCTCACCTGTTCGTCAGTCAGAATATCCTTGATGCTGTCTGGTTTGTACCGTTGTTGTGGGTTGTCCCATTTCTGTGTAGGATATACTTTTTTTTAACCAAGGTATAATTGAATACAGTAAAATATATCATGGAGAATCTTCTCTTTTAAAAGAGTTCTACATGACCATGAAGGCTAATATGTGGTCTTTCAACAACCTGGGCCTCAACTGTGAACCAGAGGCTACCACCCCTAACACTAAATGCCACAGCAGTAACTGAGAAGTCCACCAAGAAACTTATAGTTCTGTCTTGACACCTGTCCCTGCTCGGCTTGCTTCTGCCCAGGCTTCGACTTCAAGACCTGCAATGTGCTAGTGGCTCTGGAGCAACAGTCCCCAGATATTGCCCAGTGTGTCCACCTAGACAGAACTGAAGAGGATGTTGGTGCAGGAGATCAGGTATGTCAACTGTGTGAGGGGTGGACGAGTGTTTTGTGTTTGGACTGAGCTATGATCCATGAGGAGAAGCTTGCTGAGTTAATTACACTCTTGGGTGGTCTCATCACTCTGGCTATTTGGGGAGGATCATGCCTGCAGTAAGTTGAGCAGTGCTACCTGGCAGCAATGTCAGGCTGTGTGGTAGAAGCCTGTGATTGATGATGACAGATGTAGGCTTGTGTCCTCCTTCCAGAGTGTTGGGGGTCAGAGGCAATGTCTTCTCCTAAAATGCCAAACTTAGCAGTGTTCTCTGTGTGTGAGAGATACTGAATAACTGTTGAAGAACCAAACAAAGGAAGAGATTTGGAGAATATTGCTGTCCTGAGTTCTAAGGCAGTTGTCCTATTCCAGGGTCTGATGTTTGGCTATGCCACTGATGAGACGGAGGAATGCATGCCCCTTACCATTGTACTCGCTCACAAACTCAACACCCGGATGGCAGATCTGAGGCGCTCTGGTGTCCTTCCCTGGCTGAGACCTGATTCTAAGACTCAGGTGAGCTGCATCCATCAACCCCGTGGACCTCCCTACAGGAACTACAAGTACACCAAATCATTTGGGTTCTGGCCACATTTTCCCTATGTAATACATATTTATTATCACTTGCCAAAATGGTTTAAAAGTATCTATATTTTAATTAATTCATTTACAACACATGCACATGCATGCACACACACAAATACATCCACCCACACCCCCATGCTTAGTTACATGCGCTGTTATACACACACACACACACACACACACACACACATCACATGCTTGGTTATATGTCCTGTTACACACACATACATGCTTGGTTACATGCCCTGTTATTACACACACACATACACACACACACACACACACATCACATGCTTGGTTATATGTCCTGTTACACACACATACATGCTTGGTTACATGCCCTGTTATTACACAAACACACACACACACACCACATACTTGGTTACGTGCCCTGTCACACACACACACACACACACACACACACACACACATGCACACACTCCACATGCTTGGTTGTATGTCCTGTTATACACACACGCACACACACACACACACACACACATGCTTGGTTACATGCTCTGCTATCCTCCCTTATCTCCCTCCCATCTCCATCAAGCCCTCCTTTTTTCTAGTAAGTCCTCCCTCTCACTTTTATGTGTTTCTTTGTGTGGATAATCCACTGCATTTAATTACAGTTGCTTGCATGAACACGGGTAAGGGGGTTACTTATTTGAATGAAGTTGTAACTGACCATTTATTGCCTGCAGTTCCTCAGGGAGAGTGGGATGTTATGAGGCTCTCTCCTATCCATAATGAAAACACTGATGGGCCCAACCTTGTGCAGATATCATGCAGAGAGCCAAAGCTCCTGTGGATTGATGGGTGCAGTGCCATGTCATAACCAGAAGACAGCATTCAACAGCAGGCTTCCATTCTGGCTCTTCTTGTATTCTTTCCACCCTCTCTTCCACCTTGTTTCTGAATGTTCGAGGAGATAGGAACGTTCCATTTAGGGATAGGCACTCAGCCATCACTTATCCTCAGCACTCTGATCAGCTATGAGTCTCTGCATTGCCATCGCCCACTACAGACAGGATCTTCTTCAACCTAGGTTATAACATACATTAGCCATTTGGGAGTAAATATTTAGAAGTCAGCTTCACATCATGTCTGTTTAGCAAAACAACAGGAGTAGGTTCTTCACTAGGCCTATGCTCTCCCCAGCCATGGGGTTTACCATGCCAGACATGCATTTCCTCTTGTGGAGGGAGCCTCAAATCTAATTAGAAAGTGATTGACTACACTTTAGTCATGCTAGTTTTAAGATGAAAATGTTCTGCTTAGGTACCCAAAGTATTATCCATTTTATGCTAGACACATTTCCCATCCTTACTCTCATCAAAATTTAATATAGAATTATTCAAAAAATCAGACAGGCATAAAAAATTCTATTTTTATTTTGTTGGCATATGTAGACTCTGATGATAATTCAGTTCCATTCTCACCAGTTTCAGACATGGTAGCCCCTGCCTTTATGAGCGTCCAGGCCTTCCCACCATGAGCAGGCCATCTCTCTGGGACCCGTTTCAATGTCTTTACGCTTGACATGTCCCATTCTAGCCCTGGGGGCCTTGACCTCCCTCCTCCCCATCATGTTGAAATCCCTTTCTATTGAAGGACAGTGGTGATGCAAACTTTAGCACACACGGAGGCTCCCTAACACTCTTCAGTCTCCTAATGGCCTTTGGCCAATGGCTGCCTGCCCTGGCTCCTTTTCCATGTTCCAAAGTGTGATGTCCCAAGGTCTTGGCACATCTTCCCCTACATGTTTTCTCTACCTCTTCACACATTGGCTCCTCAATCTTCCCACCCTGGTCCCTCCACATCAGCAGCCTCATTTCTTACTCACTTTGTAGGCTCACAGGCTGAGAGCCTACCACATGCTGCTCACTGTCATCTTTTACTCAGCAGAGGACTGAGTGGAGCACAACACATTCCCCAGGGCTGCTTAGTGCCATCTGTCTTCATGGTACTAGTGCCTCATGTTTCCCCAGATGAGTATCCCTCTCACCGTAGCCCAGCCTTTCCTGGACTGGTCCCTACTTCTTCATCCAAGCCAGCAATAGATTTCTGTGCCCCCAAAAGGTTCTCCCTGTTTGAGAACTGCAGTTAATTTTTCCTCATCTTCACCACCTCTTCAGAATTCTTCTCTATGTAAGTTTTTATTCCTGTGAGAGGAGGGCAGAATCCACTTGTCATTCCAGAATTCAGACTTTCATGGTATCCCACTAGAACTTTCCTTTGCCAGCCCCCCCTCCCCTTTTAACGTCTCCAATTCACCAACATCATCCCACTAGGCTTATCCTTAGGTCATAGGGCTTGTATACCATCCTTTGTCTTATTTGTGTTTTTTCTTTGAGGACAGCAATGCCCATTTCCTTGTGAATGCCACTTGTGGCCCCCACCAGACTGTTTGCTCTTTCTCTCTCTTGTATTTGCAATTGCTATCAATGCTTTTATGGCCCATTATAGAGCATCAAGCTGTGTCTAGTTATTTCAGCCACCAAAATGAATCCTTCTCTCTGGGCAGAAGTATCACACTGGCTCCACTTGGGGCAACTGAGTGTGCTTATGGTCCTAATAGAACATTTTCTTAGGGCATTCTGTGCTGTTCATATGATTTTCAAGGTAGAGTCAGGGCCACCAGCATCTCTCAGGTATTCCTGGAGGTTTTGAGACAGAAGAGCTAACATATAGACTGTGGTGGTATCAAAAGAAAGGGCTTAGAAAAGACAGTCTCAGAGTAGAGGTGGGCAAAAGACAACAGACCCCCTGACGTTTCTTTTCCCTCTGCTAAGAGAGGAACAGAGGGAATGTTTTGAGCTACTGTAGCTGCAGTAAGAAAGATCTCATTCATTTCCCTGCACAAGAAAGAGATTTCCAAGTCATAGGAGCACTAAGGGAAAGAGGGAGTCTAATGGGATTCTCTTTCCTGAGAGGATGCACTGAGTCTCTGTAAGAGTCCAGTATATATGCCTATCACAGGGGGTCACAAGACACTGGACAGCCCAGCTGCCTCCTAGGTCTGCCTCTATGCAGAGAGTTCTGTGCCAGGACAGTAGCAAGCCTTCTCTTCTACAGCCTCTTTGTAAAGGATTTTCATTGTCACCTGTGTTGACTGTGACCAGGATGAGTCTTTCCACCTGAACAAATTGCTGCTGCTGATACTGAGAATCAGGTCTGGCAGTCCAGTGGCTATTTTTGTACCAGGTCAGAGCTCTGTTTTCCATAGTGTGTTTTTCTCCATATTTGCTGACATGACGAGATAAGAGCAGAGCTCGGGCCTTTTCTCTGCCAGGAGTTCTGCAAAGATGAAGCCTGGTATTTGCCCAGTGGGGACAGAGACATCAGGGCTCAGTGGAAAACAGCTAGGTTGGGGAATTGCCTCAAGACTGAACCTCCTCCCAAGGCTACATGAGATAATTCTGATTCTACAGCCTGCTAAGGGTCTCCTCTCTTGGAAGTCCCTATACCCACCCCAGCTCCCCCTTGTGGAGTCCTATATGAAGATAATTCCCATGTGTGGACAGCATAGGATTTAACTGTTAGTCCTCAATGATTGTGACCTGCCTATCACAGTAGGGTCAGATGGTAGGTGGCCAGGCTTTTTTATGCCTCTTCCTCTGGATGTCTCTCTATTGCATTTTGGACCAGCAGGACACCGAGCAGAATTCTGATATGTACCCCACTAGCTGTACTTGATCTTAGCTGAAAGACTGGAAAGTGACAGATGGCTTTGTATGACTGCCTAACACATGTTGGCCAAGCAGAGACCATATTTCAGCACAGCTCCAGCAAGGGACTGCTTGCTGTAGGGTTAGGATAGAAAACTATTCTGTGTCACCTAGTCAGCCAGCCAGACCCCTACTTAGGTTTTTGGTATAGGCACACTGCTGTGAGCATCTCATGACCATAAGCTGTGTGGATACTGCTCTGATAGGTACATATTGTCTTGGGGAGCATGGACTCTGTCATTCAGCATAGGTTCATGGTCTTAAGTAGCAACTTTCTTTTAAACAGAGCCTTGGCTATAAATCTCTGGATCAGGACTCAGCTCTTGTGTGTGATCTTGACCAAAGTGTTTCCATTGTGGTACCTAAGCTTTGTTGTCTATAGAATGGGCAAAAATGGTGACCAATTTATAGCATGGCTTCTAGCATGAAAGGTTGTTCACCCATTGCTTCTTTCTGGACCTCCTCATCTGCTAACCTCCCACCAACCATTCCACTTTGCAAACCTAAGGGGACCTACCTGCTTTTCCTTGCCACCTGAGATATCATGTATCTGTGCCCAGTGACATGTCATTAGAGGGCAGAGTCCCTACGAACATTTTGTCTGTGCTACAGTGGGACTGATAAGCTTTGGTTCAGCTTGAGCAAGGTCTGGATCTTGGGCTTCTCACAAACTGACTATAATGTCAAACAATTTCTGATCTTTTAATTTATGTCATTTGTAAAGTGGGTGGGGCATGGCACCTCCCTCACTGTAATATCTTCAATCTTAATTGATAATACACAGGATGGGAACAGAACTGGACATGGTAGAAATAAATATTTATTAAGCAGGATTCTGATTCCTACCCAAGTGTACACCACTCTTCCTTCTTTTGGCAAAGCACCAAGACAATGGTGATTCAGAGCTTCCTGTCCTTTTAGCTTAACAGTCCTGACTAGAGTATCTTTCATCTTGTCCATAAAGATGGCAAAGTCTGCTGGTCCCAATGTACTTCCAGGATCCTTTACTAAGGGCAGAGGGCCACTTGCCAGGCTCCTTCTCTCTGTCTCAGAGGTTCTATATGGCAACAAATATAGCCTTGGTTAAAGGTCCTTTTGGTCCTTCACATTCTAGGACCAAGGTACCCTTGTCTCTGCCAATGAAATCCTGTGTTCACTCACAGAAGTGGGGGATGTCCATGGGAAGTGGCCAGAGGGTTTTGGCCAGAGAAGGTCATTAGCACTAGCAGTCTCTGGTCATCACAGCTGAAAGCTAGTGCCACATACGTATGCCTTATGCTATCATCATAGTACTGAGCAAATTAACAAATGTAAGCATGTGCCATATTCACTCTCCAAAGAGTCTTTAGGGACAATGGGACTCTCTTGGCCCCTTGAGAGCTCAGGCTGCCTCCTGGAGATTTGTGCCTGACAGCCATGTGTCCTCAGCTCAGGCATGGTCTCACAGAATCTCCTCGAATGGACAGGTAACAGTTCAGTACGTGCAGGATAATGGTGCAGTCATCCCTGTGCGCATCCATACCATCGTCATCTCTGTGCAACACAATGAAGACATCACGCTGGAAGCCATGCGAGAGGCCCTGAAGGAGCAGGTGATCAAAGCTGTGGTGCCAGCCAAGTACCTGGATGAAGATACTGTCTACCACCTGCAGCCAAGTGGGCGGTTCGTCATTGGAGGTCCCCAGGTGCGTATTTGTCCCTAGATAAGGCCCTGTTGCTGGCTCTTGATGACTGGACTGCTCGTGTCCCAGAGTACACAGATGACAAGATGTAGTTCTGAGTATCTCAGCAGTGTCTGCTCATGGATTAATTGTGCTCAGTGAACTTTGGCTGACATTGAAAACACTCTATATGTGTCAATATGGAAAGAAGAGGGACATGTTCATAAGAGTCTACCACTTAGTGCTGTCAAGCCCTCCCACCCAGCCCATGCCTGCCACAGCCACTGTCATGTCTCCCTACTTGGTCATGGACTCACTCATCTCTGTAGTGCTTGCTCATGGATGACTTTCCCAGGTAGTACTTGCTGGAAATTTGCTATGGGGGTCTCCAGCTATTATTGTCAGGAGAGCAGAGGTGAGTTTTATAAAAGCAGGTACAGCTATATGTACATAGGACTATGGAGGTAGGGATTAGAAGAACTGAGGGTATTATCACAAGGTTGAGCCCCCATAATAGGTCCTATGATCAAATATTGTTGGAATAAGGCAGAAGGTTAAATTCCTTGTTTTCTTGAAGGATGTCTCAAAGTCTAGATAAGTAAGTACAAAGTGTGATTCTCTAAATAGGCTTAAAGTTACTGGATTCTCCCCAAATTGTTAAATCTAGCTCCATTTAAAGGCGTTTTTTTGGAACTGCTGTTACACAGAACACACTTATGAAGTGAGCCACATGGTGGCACTGACCAGGATGACAGCCCAGAGTTGTATTTATTGCAGTACAATTCCTACTGCAGGTGGATGGCTTCTTATGGTGGACTCAAAAGTGAAGGCATGACCCCACATGACCTCTGGCCCATCTCCTGAACTTTCCAACGAGGCTTTGACAGGTTGCCTGATGTTTAGAGCTGGTCAGTGCCAGGAAGAACTGAGATGAGAGAACTCATGGTTTCTGCCTGATTAAAGGGGCCTTTGAGAATGCTCACAGGAGACTTAGCGTAGTTTCTTCTGCCCAATCTGGCGTTCAGTATTAGTGGTTTCATTTCTTGACCATTTGTCTCCCTCTGCAGGGGGATGCAGGTGTCACAGGCCGCAAGATTATTGTGGACACATATGGAGGCTGGGGTGCCCATGGTGGTGGTGCCTTCTCTGGAAAGGACTATACCAAGGTGGACCGCTCAGCAGCTTATGCTGCTCGCTGGGTGGCCAAGTCCCTGGTAAAGGCTGGACTCTGTCGGAGAGTGCTTGTTCAGGTAGGTTGTCCCCACCTACTCTAATCCTTCCTTCCTGTCCTTACTGAAGACCCCAGCCCAGCCTGGAGTAGGGAGATAGCAGCCCAGTGGGAAAGCCGCCTTCTTGTCATTGGTTGCATCTCTGCATATATTGCACTGGCTACTGTGGGTGGAGCTCTTGCAAACTAGGGAAGGAGAGAGCATACTTGAAGACAAAGGGCTGCTGGGCAGGAGAGATAGGGGTCCTGTTGGCAGAAGTGTTGTACCTGGTGCCTCTGCACTGTAAAGTCTGTGAGAGGCTCAGTGCCTGAGCCACATCTTTCTTGAAGGTGTCCTATGCCATTGGTGTGGCAGAACCTCTGTCCATTTCCATCTTCACCTACGGGACCTCCAAGAAGACCGAGCGGGAGCTGCTAGAGGTGGTGAACAAGAACTTTGACCTCCGGCCTGGTGTTATTGTCAGGTAAAAGTGCCATCATGCTGCTGTTGGCCTGGGACCTTCCCACTCCTTCACTCAGGAGGACACCCAAACAGAAAGGACTTTTCAAACACAACAGGAGGGTCTCAAGTGCCTGGCCCCTCAGCACAGTGCCTGGACTTATTGACCAGTACATGCCCCCAATGTGGGTTGTCTGCTTTTAAGCAGAAGGAAGTCCAGCAGATATTAGCCCTGATGAGTCTATCTTTGAACAGTTGGAGCATCCAGGCCAGATGTCTAGGAAGCCAGTAGGCACTTCCATTCCTACATGCTATCATGGCATCCTGATTCTCTGGTTCTTCGGCACGAGAGCACTGGCCTTGGCTAAACCAGTGGAGTAGAGTAGAGAAAGTTACCTCAGGTAGAGTTCATATCCTGTTCCTGGCGTGTTAGTGCTCAGTTGTCTCTGACCTTGGAGCTTCCACTTCTTAACCTAAACAGGCTAGCACTGCGGTATAGATAGGTTGCAGGTATGGAAGGGAAAGTCTCTCCTAGGACTACCCCTGGAGCTCACTACCATTTTCCATTTAAAAATGATCTTTGCCTCCCCTGACTGCGCAGGGACTTGGATCTGAAAAGACCCATCTACCAGAAGACTGCGTGCTACGGCCACTTCGGGAGAAGCGAGTTTCCCTGGGAGGTCCCCAAGAAGCTTGTGTTTTAGTGCTGCTGGGAAGTTTAGCTTTGTCCCATACTCACCTCTTCAGGATCTCAACTCCCTGGTCTCCTAGCCTCTCCCAGAGTGCCCTCCCTGCCTCCCACCATCAGGGCGATTCTTGTAATTTCCCCCTATCCAGCAATCTGCAAACATCTTATGAATGACATGGCAGGTGGCTTTCTGGTGCTAGGTTATCATGTCTCCTTGCAAGGATAGTCAGTATTCCCTGCCTGTCTCTCAGATGACAGCAATGTTAATTTTGTGTAAAAGTTACTCCTGACTGGCAGGAAGCCCCTCCCTCATGTCCTCCCATAGTCGGAACCTGACCAGGCCATCTCTTTCTCTGTCCTGGACATGTGCCCAGATGAATAGATTGCACAGACCTCTGGCTTCCCCTTCACATTTGCAGCCAGAGATCCTGACCCAGGGCTCTCTCAGGGCTCCTCTGAGACTGGGCATCTGCCACATAAAATACAGTCAGTGTCCCCTGAGCATTACAATGTGTGAGAGACCGAGCTATGTGTTCTTCATCACAGCACAATAAGGTGGTATCTTTATTACCCACAGTAACAGATGGGAAAGAGAAGCTCAGAGAGTCTATGAAGCTCTGAAAAGTTTCCATACCGCATGTTTCAGAGCCAAGAAATGGATCTAGGAGTTTTGACTCTAACCCTCACATCTGTATCCCAAACAAGATGCTGACCAGAGTGATGACAAGTGGATTGTCTTGAGGCTATGGGTTCTTATTTAAGGCCTGGGTTTCCTGAGAATTAGGCGATGAGCCTGGTGGCTTTTGGTGAGCCACTATCATGTTCCAGAGAATCAAAATGGAAACATATAAGTGTCTCATTTGTTCTGGAAGAGGGCTTAAGGAAAGCTGGGTATCTTGGCCTATCAAGCTGGGCTGGAGTCTGGAACTAAGAAGAAGCTTCATGGTCCTATTCCCTAACACTCAAAGATAGGTGTGTGAGTTCTCTGGGCATGAGTTCTAATCATAGACAGCCACATGTGCTTTCCTCCTCACAGAGGACAGACAGCTGGTTGTTCCACCACAGACTACTATCCTCTAATAGGGGGCCCTGCCCCCTTCAAGGCTTCCTCCTTCCCTGGACCCTCATGCTTATGTATTCTAAATGCTGCTGGGGAAGTGAGTGATCAAGGTATAGAGCCAGCCTCCAAGCAGTCGACAAGTTGCCCAAAATCTCACAAGAACTGGCTTTTACCAGGTACCCTTTGCAGGACATGTCTGTCCAGCAGGGTCCTGGGAACCACGTGTTTCTAGGTGTCCCATCATGATCAATGCCACATATCTAACCTGTCCCTCATTGGGGCCTCCCCATAGCATCCTGCCTTCTTAGCTCCAAAGAACATGGGATCAGGAAAAGACTTGGGTCACAGTGATGGCTCTGGCTAGGAGAAGGGCTGAGCAGACACCTCGCATCTGTGCCTTGACTGGACCGAGACCCAGCTTTCCCCTTTCCACTAGGGTAAGGAAACAGCAGAGGGAAAAGCTGTTTCCCAGTGGCCAATGGATTCTGAAGCTGTGTGTGATATAGAAGCTTGGGTCTCTCTCCATAGGGTTCATGGCTGCCTGGGAGCCACGTTCCTCCCAGCAGAGGGAAGGAAGGATGGGTGCACAGAAGGCTGCATTCCTGTAACTTAAGCTTTATCTAAATAAAAATCCAGAGTGGTATACTTGCTCTAACCCTAAAAGTCATGATCCTTTTTTTCTTTCAACATTCCATATGAAACAAAGCCATTATTTGTTAATATTACCTGATGATAGTATGGTGAATAAAAACTCAAGGAGCAACGACTCTGTACTTGCAGTTTATGGTGTGTGTGTGTGTGTGTGTATATGAACAAGGGTGGGGTGTGTATATGTGTGTGTATGACCAAGGGTGGGGTGTGCGTGTATGACCAAGGGAGGGCACTGGGGCACTGAGTATCCTGTTCCATCATATTCTGTCTAACTCCCTTAAGACAGTCTCTCGTTGAACCTGGAGTTAGGCTGGTAGCCAGCCAGCCCTAGTGAGCCTCCTATTTCATCCGTCACCACCACCATGCTGGAGTGACAGGCGTGCACATGGCCACACACAGCTTTTTCAGATGGGTGCTAAGGATTTGAACCCAGGTTTTCATGTTTGTACAGCAAGTGCTCTACTCCACTAAGTGATCTTTGCAGACCCGCTTTACTTGGTTTTGTTTGCAAAACTTGAGCTGCTTTACCGTGAAGCACTTCTGACTCTCCTACCCCCAGAAAAGCTGGGTGCTGTTTTCAGGATTACCTCAGCTCTGACCTGTACGGAACTCCCTCCAACACCTGTGAACTGACATTTACTCACTGACTCGCTCCTGCACTGTCAGTGAGTTACTGTATTTGCTCCATGTCCTCTAAGGTTTCTTAGTAATTCCTCTTGCAGCCATCAAGTCCTGGAGCTCTGTTTGAAGCAAGTGTGGAGCTGGGACTCTTGCAATTTCCTAGGAGGAAGTATTGGGGAAGGCATCAATTTTGGGACATGTGCTTGAAACAGGCTGACGGGCAGGTCAATATTGCTCCTTATTCCTATGACCTAGGTGACAGTAAGGACTGGGGTCTAACTGAGACCCAGGCCTGTTGCTGAGAGAAGAGGACAGAAGGCAACAATAGCCAAAGATATTTGGTCTCAGGTGGCCTTGGGTGTGGTTGGTTCTATATTTAGAACAGCCTCTTGTTCTAGGGTCAGAAGATTAGTAACTTCACAGAAAAGTGACATTCTTCAAGAACCTCTGTGAGCAGCAAGGCCCCCATGAAACATCTTGGGATCCCTATTTGCAGGATGGAGATTTATGAATAAAAAAAAAAAAAGGGAAAAGCAATTACTAAAAGGAAAAAAGTGAAGGGCTTAGAATTCCAGCATGGGTGGGAGAGGGGCTCATGAAGGTCCACCACCCAGCAAAGAGCGGTTGGCAATTGGTGATGCTGGGGGACAGTCAGTTTCCTTCAGGGATGCAACCCCTGAGAGCTCTAGTAGATGGTACTATATCCACGCACATACAGGCACACTAAATGGACTCTAGGTTTTGTTTTATTTTTGTTGTTAGTGTTTTCTTGTTTTTCCACACGAAGTTGGGAAAAACAGTGGTGGGATGAAAGTGAAAGGGAGGAAAATGGGTGGATTTAATCGAAATGCATATTGCATGAATGTTTGACATTCTCACCAAAAGTAAAGGGAAGGGCTAGGAAGTTGGCTATATAGTTAAGGTGCTTGCTATGCAAGTGGCAATCCTAAGGATTAGAGTTCTGATCCCCGTTACCCAGGTTAGTTTCAAGTGGATGTGGCAGCTCACCTCTAATTCTAGCACTCAGAAGATGGAGGCAGAAATAGCACAGAGCCAGGTGGCTAGCTAGACAATACCAACAAAATCTGGGTTCAGTTGAGAGACCCTGCCTTAAGAAATAAGGTTAAGAGTGATTGTGGACACTTCTCCATGTCAGCTTCCACATGTGAGAATACACATAAGGACATGCATATTCACACGCACACCATATACACTCACGTGCAGAAAGAAAGTAAGAAAGAAAATACACTTTTGAGCCACGGAACACTCATAGGTCAAGATCAGAGCAAAATATGGATGCCTTTGTTTTCTATCACTGTGATAAAAATACCATGACCAAAGACAACGTAGTGAGGAAGGAGTTTATTTCAGCTTATAGTTGTAGTCCACTGTAAAAGGAAGTCAGGGCAGAAACCTGGAGGAAAGAACTGAAGTCATGAAGCAACACTGCTCACTGCCTTGTTCCTCATGGCTGACTCAGCCTACTGTCTTATACAGTCCAGGACAGCCTAGAGTGACACCACCCCCAGTAGGCTGGTACTCCCCACAGCAACTGTTTGTCAAGAAAATACCCAACGGCTTACTTATAGGCAATCAAGTAAATACCCATAGGCTTGTCTACAGGCAATCAGATAGAGTCATTTCCCCAGTTGAGTTCCCTCTCCCCAGAACACCCTAGTTTGTGTCAAGTTGACAGAAGAAAAACAAAAACAAACAAGCAAACAAATAAACAAAAACGACAAAAAACCCAAACTGAGAAAACAAAACACCGCTCCACCTAACAGCAGCAGCAGCAGCAGCAGCAGCAGCAACAACAACAACAACAACAACTAAACAAGCAGCATCATAGAAGAAGCAAAGGATGTTGGCAGGGAACTGCTAGCATGGGAAGAGACCCAATAGGTGGGTCATCATTGAAAGTCAAGGCTATGAGAAATACTGCTATGAGTTCAGTAATATGAGGTCAAGAATGTCATACTGGGCCAAATATCTGTTCTATGTGAGGTTCTGTACATCTTCTTACTTTCCCGTAAGCATGTTTTGTGAATTATCAATAGATGTTTTTAGTTAATATTTTGAAACAAGAGTATATTTTCTCTCAAGTTGCATCCAAGCACTATTATAAACTTATAGTATTTAATAAATTGTGCCCATTTAACTTATTCACATTATTATTTCTAGAACATACAAATCATTTTTAACTACATGACACTGCTCATCTTTTCTAAATATATGATGTCACTATCTGGGAGCAGCTCAGCCAGATATGTTTAAAATGTGAGAACATCATAAGAGCCTGCTTTTATGTAGCTTAGTGAAGAGAAGAAGCTCTTGGTATCTTTCCATGGTTTGATTCAATTATGGATGGATTAGGTTGAGTTTGTGAAGTTCATGTGGATGGAATGATGATGGCTCAGGGGAGGCTGCTGGTCTGGCTTCAGCAGGGTCATTACCCTGTGGCCACTAGGATACTGGCTATGGCAGGGCTGAGCTCAGCTTCTCATGGAAGGGAAGATAAGTAGTCTCTTGAGTTCCTCAGCCCTTCTTTACCTCTTCAGAGCATCTGATTCACAAGAGCCTGCCTCAACACCACTACCATCCTTACAGTTCACATGCTGAAGGCTCTGGGCAAGCCTGTATTGAATTTGTGATCTACAACCTCAGGACCAAGGTTGGGAAGTAAGTACTGCTGTGCTCAGTAGCTTGGCTGAACTAAAATCAAGCATGTCAAGGCTGTGTGCACCATGGACAAGGAATGAGTAAGGTCAGCGCTTTGGTGTGATATGGTGCACAGTCTTGGGAGCTGAGGCTTAGGCTGGATCCACCCTGTAGGTTGAAAGGCTTCTCTAAGCCTGGCTCATGGCTTTGGTTATTGTGAACAGAATCTGCACTGGAGTCTTCAGGAAAACTCAAACAGAGCTTCAGAGGCCCAGCAAGATGAGGTCTGATCAAGTCTTCACAACTTGCAGGCTGTATCATCTCTGGAAAGTCACCAGAGCTGTACTGAGACTCAGTTTCCTTATATACTACAGGGAATAAAGACGGATCCTGTTGGGAGGTGAGTGAGAGATGGATGTAGAAGACACGAAGGGTCTAGCCAGTACCTAATACCTCTCAGGCACGCCATGGTGGATAGTGGTTCTCATTAGGCTTTTCCAAGTTCCGAGCACCGATCTGCCAGAAGGGAATCAACAAAGGGAGACACACAAGAACAAAGATTCTGTCTCTCAGACCGAGTCACGAGGATAGCAGAAGCAGGACAGAAATTCATTAGACAGCAAAGTAACCCCATCTCCTGCCCCATCAGGCCTCCTGAGTCAAAGCAGAGCTCTGTAAATGTGGAACCGGCCGAGGAGGGCACTTTCTCTTTAACATCGGACTGTACAGCACTTACTTCAGTTGGCTACATTTTTCCATGCAACCAGCAGAGAGCAGAGCTGACTCACATAACACTCTTTCATGACGGAAAAGCCCTCTTGAAAGTTCTGTTCATTCTGAGAGAGGATGCGCCTCTGTAATTGATTTGTTACTTTCCCTATCCATCCACCGAAGGCTCTTGGAGGTCTTTACTGTACCTGCGTCTCAGAACCCTCCTGTCCAATATAATGCTTCTTTTTTCTCCTTTGTCGAGAGAGTGCTTTATTAAAGAATAGGATCAAACACAAAAATGCTATTCTGTGCAATGCCTGCAGCAACGAACTGCTTAAGAACTGTTTTATAAATGCAATAATTTATTTTACAAATATAATCACTGAAGCCTGTTGCAATGTTGCTATGGTCAACAAGTAACGGAGCCCAGTTAAGTGTGAAGGTGAATTCTGTATGTGCATGTTCTCTGTCTTCCCTCTGGTCTGCGTTGAGGTACAAAAGCCTGGTGCTTTTGGGAGAAGATGGCTTAGGGGTAGTGTCTGGCACCAGTCTCCATTGATCTTAGAACAGTTATTTTAGGGTCTGAAGTGGAGAGCCACAAGCTTAGATAACACTCTTTTGGGGGCTTCAGGGGTTTTTTTGCTTAAGGACACCAGCCCATGTCTCCAGTGTAGCATATGCTGTGGCATCCTAGAACTTTATAATTCCTGTACAGCACTGACATGTTCACCAGGACCACAGTCGCCCTGGGCCTGGCTGGTACCCCATGATGTAAACAGTGCCACTCTGTTACTCCTGGGAAGAGCGTGAAGGACACAGTGAGTCTCTGCTGGGTTCTTGCTTTCTTTGGAGGTGGTCATATAGGTAACTGCTCAACCACAAACCTATATCCCAGGCCTCCTTTTCACCTTTTTATTTTATTTTGTTCATATAGTCTCTTACTAAGTCATCTAGGCTGGCCTTGAATTCACTCTGTAATGCAGGCAAGACTTGAGCTTCCATCCTCCTGCCTCAGACTCCTAGATTGCTGGTGTTATAGATCTATGCCACCAGATTCATCTACTTCAGAAATATTTAGTCCATTGACATTTAAGTAAGTTGTTGATAAGTAAACTTTTTTTTTGTTTATGAGTTCTTTGTTTGTTTGCTTACTTTTTATTTATTTATATGTACTTTAAAAAACCCCTGCATTGCCGGGTGGTGGTGGTGCACGCCTTTAATCCCAGCCCTTGGGAGGCAGAGACAGGCAGATTTCTGAGTTCGAGGCCAGACTGGTCTACAGAGTGAGTTCCAGGACAGCCAGAGCTACACAGAGAAACCCTGTCTCGAAAAACCAAAACAAACAAACAAAAAAACCCCTGCATTGATGTTTTGCCTGCATGTATGTCTGTGTGAGGGTAGCAGGTGTTCTGCAACTGGACATTACAGATGTTGTAAGCTCCCATGTGGGTGCTAGGAATTGAATCTGGACCCTTTGGAAGAGCAGCCACTGTTCTTAAACTGCTGAGCCATCTCTTGAACCCCGTGATTGCTTGCTTTTTGAGACAAGATTTTATTCTGTAGTCCAGGATTTGCCACAATAGGTAAGACTTGCTAAGATAAACAGCTGCCTTTTTAAATGCATTGACTAGGCATCAGGCTTTTTGTTATAAAAAAAGAATTAATATATATTTTATAAATTCCATCATTCAAAAGCATGTGAGCCAATGGCCTTACATGCTATCCCACTTCCATTATCTAATTCCAGATTTTTTTATCATTTCCCCAAAGAAACCCTCTATTAAGCCATCATTCTCAACTCCTCTCTCCCTTGTCTGTTAGTGCTGACTATTTACTTTCTGTCCGGATGACATGCCAACTCTGGGTATTTAATATAATTAGAATAATTCAATATATTGCTTTTTGTACCTGTCATTTAGCAAAATACTTTCAGAGTTTACTTCTATCCTTTTTTATGAGTTAATAATGTGGTGCCACATTTTGTTTGCTCATCATTGAGTCGATAATAAACATTTGGGCTTTCAATATGAACAGCCGTGTACAAGGTTTGGAATACCTATTTTCAGTTATTTTAGATATACAGGTAGGAATTGAATTGCATTGTAAGAATAATTCTTTGTTTCATGTTTTGAGGAGTTTCCACGGTGTCTTCCGAAATCACTGTACTGTTTTCCATCCAACCAGCAACGTTTGAGCTTTCCAGGTTCGTTGTGTGCTCAGTACCTGCTGCTTGTTAGTTGTAGCCATCAGAATGGCCGGATAGCAGCATCCTATTATAGTGTTGGTTTGTATTTCCCTGGTTGACAGTGGTGTTGAATCCCTTTTAATGTGTCAGTTTGTATGTCTTCCTTGCATGTTTGTGTGAGTATGGACATGCCTGTGGCACTGCACACATACGGTAGCAGGAGGACAACGTTGAGTGTCAGTCCTCACCATCCACCTTGTTTCATACAGGGTCTGCATTGCCACTGAGCACTGCAGGCTGGGTGACAGGAGATTGAGGAGGTTCTCCTGTGTCCACTTCCTGTTTGGACAGAGGACAGCAGGGACACAAGGTGCCGCCTAGCCCTGCTTTATGTTGTCCTGGGGACACAATCCCAGGCCCTCACACTTGCATAGCAAGTGCTTTACTCACTGAAACAACTCTTCAGGCCCCACTTCACACTTCATTGTATTCTGAAAAATATTTTTTAATTCTTCCATTCTTCTTTTTACCTTTATTTGATTTTGTGTGTTTTTATTTTGTAAATGGATTTTTTGTGTGTTTTTGCTGTTTTCTTCCTTTTTTTCTCCTCCCTTGACCCCCATGCCTTTTTATTTAGCCTAACTTCTTCATTTTTTCTTTTCCCTGATCCCCCTTTATTTTACCTTCTTGTTATTATTCCCATTTTTTAAATTAATTTTCAACATTATTATTTTCTTTCTGCTTCTTTCCTGTGGCCATTGGTGATAGAGTAGCTTAGTGTAACTGATTGATTTTTTTTTGTTATAGTTTCATTTGTTCTGATGGTTTGCTTTGTTTTCTGAATGGTAGTAGATTTTCATCAGGACCTGGGAGAGGCTTTCATTTTGTGCTGATACCACAAGTGTTAATTCTGAATAGAGGGTAACCTTGACAACAGAAAGATTCCCTTCCCACACACATAGAGTTTGCCTTCTGTGGTTCTGTGCTTGCCTCAAGGGTTCTAAGTGCTCTTCTTGTTAAGTACTTTGAAGGAAACTGAGCTGTGTACACAAGATGGTTGCTTCCTGCCTGGCCCTCCTTTGTGATAGGGCCTCTGAGGGTGGAGAAAGCTATCAGCCTACATGTCTATAAAGGATGCTGTCCACTTGTCCACTCTGACTTGAAGACAGATATCCACACAGCTTGCAGGCTCTGAGTGCAGGTGAGCTTAGCCACCAGCCCCTGGGTATCCACTGGTGTATGGGTTTCTGGCAGTAAGAGCCACATACTAATTGAGGGCGGACTGGGCAGAGAGGTACTGCTTATGACAGTTTAGCAGGACTGTGAACCATTCTCATTTCTGTTTATCTGAGAACCCAAACAGAATAACTTAAAATATCGAGGGATAGAGTAACCTGGTGACTACACACCTCCTAATAGACAACCCTATTAGAATTGTCTACAGAGCACAGCAGGATTAGCTAAGGTCAGAGAGGTACAGTGAGTTCCCTGAGGCAACACAGCAAAATTATAACAGACAAGAATTTTCAGAGAACTCAGGCCTCTGACTCACCAGAGTGCTCCTCCTCTGTTCAGGGATCTGAAGTCAGAGGCCTGCAGTGATTGGGTTAGACACCAGATGGTGCTGGAGATTTCTGACTAGGAATAATTTGAGTCTTCTTGCTATTCTTGGCTATATCTGCTGGTCATGTTTTTTTGTGTTCCTGGGTCCTACAAAGTGCAGCAGGAATGGGGATCAGAGGAGAGCTGCACTAATGCTACAGATTGGCTGGTGGTCCTTCCCTCCTGCAGGAGAAGCCACTGGTACGGTAGCCATGTCACTAGGTTCTTTGGCCTTCACCCTCTTCTTGACTGTTGTTGCTGGTATCAAGTGCAATGGGACAGAAGTTTGTGCCGGAAGCCCTGGGATCCCTGGCACTCCTGGAAACCATGGTTTGCCTGGCAGAGATGGGAGAGATGGTATCAAAGGAGATCCTGGACCTCCAGGTACTGTATGGGAGAACCCATCCTTAGCTCAGGGATAGGGACCTGTTTTCTGGGTGACCATCTGTCTAGGGCTTTAGCTGAAGGGACTTTTCTGGAGTCCTTAAGCTGGAGCATATGTCTTCAGAGTTCCTGTGGATGGATAAGTGAGTCACCGCATGCTAATAGAGGTCCATATATCTGTGTTCTCTTCACTCTGTAGGTCCCATGGGTCCTCCTGGAGGAATGCCAGGTCTTCCTGGACGCGATGGGCTTCCTGGAGCCCCTGGTGCACCTGGAGAACATGGAGACAAGGGAGAGCCTGGAGAAAGGGGCCTTCCAGGTGAGCAAGACCAGGGCCAGTAGAAAGTAGTGATGTCACATGAGGGATGGAAGGGAGGGTTCGAGACACATGGCTAAGCCTAAGTAAGAAAGTATGAATTTGAAGAGAGAAACCACATGAATGTGAATACCTTATTTCAGAGACTGACAAGCATCATGGCTACTGATGGAGAGACACTTAGTGTCCTGTAGGGGAAGGGGAGTAGCATCAGGAAGCCTAGGGGTCCTTCTTAGAACTGAGGCTCTGGACACTCAAAAAGTAGAGAGGGCTACATGGACCTGGAATCCAGGCAGACAGTGTGATCAGGAATCCCACATGCTGATAGAAGCTCCAGGGTATGGATCAGTATAGTGGCCTATCTGGAGAGTTCAGAGGTCCTCATTGTTGATCTTGGTAGAGTACATGGGAGGGGGTCTTTTTCATAAGCCAGAAAAAGACATAAATGGACATGAAGGGCCAGTCAAGGGATACAGAAAAATAGAACAGGAAAGCTGAGCAGGTTCAAGCTATATTAAGAGATGGGTGTGTATGAGTATGGAAACTCTGCTTCTGGGCTCTTGAAACTGGGCCATGGGCTCTTAGTATGGCATTAGATGACAGAACTTTAGCCTTGCAGCTGACAGAATAGCTGTCTGGTAGCAAGTGGAGCTCTTTGCTAGATTGCCCTCTATCCTGGATGTGTGTGACCTCCACAGGGTTTCCCGCTTACCTAGATGAGGAGCTCCAGGCTGAACTCTACGAGATCAAACATCAGATTCTGCAAACAATGGGAGGTAAAGGGACTGCTTGGGGGGGGGTGTCCCACCAAGCACACTACTCTCAGTTCTTCCCTATAATTTTCAGTACCAGAATCCAGAACATAAGTGCTTAGCAAATGAGTGTGGACATGGGTCTTAGAGAAAGGCTTTCCTCCCGCTATCACTGGAAAGCATGAAAGTATAGATTCTACCAATAAGTAATTGTTAGGTGAATGAGAACAGAGAGATGGATTTTAAAACTAGGCCTGGAAAAGAATGAGAAAACACTGAGAAAAGCAGAGATGGAGAGATTGTGTGTAGAAAGCTTAAGGGTGAGAGCCTAAGTCAGTGGGATAGGTGGAGAAACAGGGGTCCGTGGCTCTAACCCAGACCCCTTTGCTTAGTCCTCAGCTTGCAAGGATCCATGCTGTCTGTGGGGGATAAAGTCTTTTCCACCAATGGGCAGTCAGTCAACTTTGATACCATTAGAGAGATGTGTACCAGAGCAGGTGGCGACATTGCTGTTCCGAGGAGTCCTGAGGAGAACGAGGCCATCGCAAGCATTGCAAAGAAGTATAACACCTATGCCTACTTGGGTGTAATTGAAGACCAGACTCCTGGAGACTTCCACTACTTGGATGGGGCTTCTGTGAACTACACCAACTGGTACCCAGGAGAGCCCAGAGGTCGGGGCAAAGAGAAATGTGTAGAAATGTATACAGATGGGAAATGGAATGATAAGGGCTGCCTGCAGTACCGTCTGGCCATTTGTGAATTTTGATCAAGCAATTAGATGTAAAGATAAAACCTCAAATTGTCTTTAAGCTTCTATCCTGATGATCCATCTGGTCTGTAAGACCCTGCAACTACCTTTCAAGAAAATTTACTTGTGACCATCAGAATTAGAAGCATCCTTAGTCATCCTATCTCCCACATGGCCCCAAACTCTTCTCCATATTCTTTAGTAATCCTGAGTGCTCCCCTAGAGTCTCATCAGAGCATTCACTCAAGGCAGCCACTGTCAACCTTGGCCTTCATCATAAGATGGATGGAGACTTCCTTTTTCCTCACCTTGTCCAGTCTTTATTTATAAATGGTGGCCATGAAGATGCAGCATGAAAGGACCCTCCAAATTACACAGAAAATGCTTGCTCCATGACCCTTCTACCCTTCTTCTGCAACTCAATGTCCCGAGATTTAGAAGTCCAGGTTAAACATAAAAGATAGCCATTGGGGATTTCTGTGAAATGCCTAGTATGTGGATGTAGGCCACATTCAGTGCCATCTGTATCCATGGCTTTCAAGGCAAACATTGTCTCTAAGAAGCCAGACAACCAGGTAGGGCTACAGCACAGTACTGGGGAAACATAACCTCCCTGGTTGGCATGTATGGCCCCCTCTTTGGGACTGGAGGTGCCAACTTGACCTCTTGACTTAACAGCAGCCACCCTGGGTTTTGAGAGAATCACTTTCCCAGTCCAGACCCTAAATCAAGTACTTTCCTGCTAACAGACACAATCTCATTTCACTTTACATCACTGAGGCATTCATGACACTAACTGAACTCTATTTTCTCCTCTTATGAACGCAATCAGCTATTCCATTAAAATCAACTGCATTCCAGGTGTTAGGTTGTCTTCTGGGCTATTTTCTTTGAGCCTATTTCTTCACTATGTGCAAATAAAGTAATCATTACATTTTCCCAACCTACCAAAATCATTACTTATAACAGTTACTACTGCAAAGACTGATCACATGGTTCATACCAAGTACCTTGACAAGCACTGATAACATTTATTATTAGATAACATTTAATCTTTAAGTGTGCCCCAGAACCATATTAGAGGCATGGGAGCTAAAAAGGTATTAGGAAAAACATGACATCCGTGCTGGGGTCAAGGTAACTCCAGATCTGCGCCCGTATGGTCCAGGTTGAGGAGTGACATCATCTTTTTCACTCCTACTCAGCCACTGGGATGATATCTACTGTGCCATGGGTGGAGGTGTGACGGAAGGCACAGGTTTCTATGAGTCATCCTACTCTCAAATGCATGGGATGGATTATGGGATCCACCCTAGTCTCAGCTATGTGGAATGTGACCATGATCCATACTCCAGATATCCATAGGGGTGTAACTATGCCTTGAGGGGACAGCTACCTATATGCCTTATCTCTAGAAGTCTCCTGTGTTCCTCACATTTGATACTCTTCCCATATTTCCATCTTTTCTTGGGCAAAAGGAAGTCCAGGAACAGCCAGTTGGAGAACTGCTATACACTTTCATGAATATTAGCTGCCAAGCTGGTCTTTCCACCTGTGTGCTGAGGACTCAATATATAAGCTGTTGAGGGTTTGCAGAGATCAAAGAGCTAGAAAAAGATACATATTCTCAGTTTTATAGATCAACAGTCTAAAGCTTTAAAAGTTGACATTGCCCTATTTCCTATTAGGTCTATTTTTTTTATGACATTACTTGCTATTGTAACTACATTGTTTTTGAAAACATTTTTCAATTGTTGAGCTATTATTGGTTTGGGGGAAATGATTTTTTAAAAATTGATCATATACTCAATCATCAATATTTTATATACATATATATAAAATTTGAGAATTTCATATGTGTATTAATTACATATAATCACACCCAGCCTCATTTTCTTTTTCTAACACCTCTCAATTTCCCACTACACATCTACCTCCCAACTTCATGTCTTTTTCTTAAACCACTAAATTCATTTAGTACATGTGCTGTCCATGTATGCATGGATGTGGGGCCATCCACTGAAGGCTATAAACATACACATATATGGTCCTAATGTGTCATAAGAGAATTTCTAATACTTCACCAGTGAAAATTTATTGTCACATCTTTCCTGAATAGATGCCTGAAGGGTTCTGAATTCATATAACACAGTGATAGCTGTATATCCCTACTTAGTGTGTCAATATTCACAAAGCTAAGTTATAAAATCAGCCTAAGTGTTCATCAACAGACGAATAGACAAAGAAAGCATGGCATATGTCGAAAATTGAGTTGTATTCTAACATAAAAACCAACAGAATTATCTTCAGGAAAACTGAAGAACTGTAATCAATATATTGGGTGAACTAAGACAGACTCAGAAAAAATGTTCTACTTTTTCTTTTGTGTAAAAACTATATTTAATATATCTCTGTACATTTGTGTACATACCCTAACACATACACACACACACACACAATCAGATAGGGGAGTTGGTGGAAGGGAGGGAGCAGTGGGAGATGGGAAAGAGACCAAGAGATGAACACATAGCAACACACAAATTATACATGTATGAAAATGTCACAGTAAGGCCAATTTTGTATTTTTTAAAATCACATGTTTTACGTTTCTAAGAGATACATTGGAACAATGTAGTGAAGCACCCTCTCTTTCTTAGCTTTCTAAGATTTATTTTCAGTTATTTTTGTAGGGGATAAAATGTAGGCTGCCATGTACTACACAGCCACTAACTATAGCCCTAGTCTACTAAGGTACATTTGTTTAAGTCAAGAATATGTATTTTGAAATTTGTCACAATTCTCTGGCATTTTCTTTGGTCTACTAACACAGAGAAAGTAAAGAATAAAGGGAGCCAGTTCCTAGTCCTGGGTGCTGGTGTCCAGTGCTCAGCTGAGACTAAGAGATACTGAGTCTAAAGACAGACTCCAGGATTGCCACCACTGGGTCTAGAGAGAGGAGCCTGTTCATTAGGAGAGTTACAACCTCCATTTCCAGTTCAAGGAAGAGTAGAAGGAGAAAAGGAAGCTGACCGCTTTTGGGTGACCTCTCAGCTTGCATAGTGAAAAATATCCTTTCCCTTACCTTGCCCAGGAGATCATCCTTCTAATCTTTATGAGTAAGGATACTTCAATTTCCTCAGATTCCCTGATTAAGGTACCACCTAAGGAAGTCAGAAGAGTCATTTCCAGTTCTAGGAGCGGTTCAGTGCTGAACCAGGAGAGGGTCTGTTTTGGCTGAATCATGAGGAAAAAAAGAAATGAGAGGCCTCAACCCTACACAAGGAACAACTGAGGCAACTGAGGAAAGCTGGAAGTGGGAGACACAATCTTCCTCAGAGACAAGTACATCAATTGGTTGTCCAGTGCCAAAAGTCAGTCCTGAAAACATACATGCAAGTAACATTATATAGATTGAGTAGGTTATATTTAGGAATATAATGATAAGTAATAAAAAAGGAGGCCATGTATTTGAAGAGCAGGGAGGGGTATATGGGACTGTTTGGAGGGAAGAAGGGGAAGGGAGAAATATTTTAATTATATTGTAATCTCAAAAAATGGATAAATAAATAAAAACTACCTAGTAACAGGCATCAAAAAAATAAAACAGAAGAATGGAGGAAATTGGGAGCTATACAATGCTCGGACAATGTGGTCTCACCTCACTGCTAGAGAAACCTTATGGGCTGTGTGAATGCCAAGACACGGAAGCGTCATGTCATTTATTCACTACATACGACCCCAGTAACAAGACACTGTGGACGTTCACACACAACTGATGCCATGCTTTGGTGGGAGGCTCTCACAGATTCTTTTTTCCAAAGGTACTAGTTCCCAAGAGGCACTGTCAGAAGCCACTGAACAATCAGACATAACCAGTCAGTGTGTTCTGGGAAGCAACAATATCCTCACTGTCTAGTAATTCTCTGTAAGGACAGACATGTCTCACCTCTAGATCAATGTTCTCTTCATCTTTCATGTAACCTAAAGTAACACCCGTGTCTACAACTTCATGCCACCGTCATACAAACCTAGAAGGAGTGAGGAGATCCTAGACTGACTCTTGTGTTACCCCCTTGGCTATCAGACAATGAAACAAAGTATCCCAGTAGATTAGAATTTCCTCCAGGAATCTCATGTTTGGAGAAAGAAAAGGGTGGCCTGATGTTAGCCAGAGGAGAGATTTGCTTCCCCAAGAGGAATTTCACAAAATTCTGACAAGTCTTGACATGAACTTAGAGAAGAGACTAGAGTCAAGATGATTTTGGATTAAAGATGAATGGGACCATACCTTGACTAGGAGTGCTTGGCCATCATAATTTTTAAATTTTAATCTTATACCTGGACCCTGAAAATAGACTTAGGGATCACCGGATCTCTTTGTCCCTATTTCTAATATGACTATATTGAATAAATCTCCCTTTTCTGTTTTTTACGATTAATTTGGCTCTTTCACTTGGCTTACTGAGTATGGTAAATGAACCTGACTTCTTTGGTCTGCCAGGGATATAATCTCCAAACTAATATTAATACCAATAATAGTCACATATGCAGAAAATAGGCCTCAACTTACTCTTTATTTTAAGAAACATCAGCTTCAAACCCTGCCACCACTTTTAGTTGCAATGATGGATTGAATGTAAAATAAGAAATCTTAATTACAAACATAGGGACAAACTCATCGAGGGTATGTTTTAAATCAAACCCAGGAGTCTGGCATTGCAACAGTCTTTGAGGAGAGTATGTATAGAATTTGAGACCTTGTAGCACTATTGAGAACAGAGCAAGCTTCAAGTGTTAAGCTTGTAAACATTTGAATTGAGAATTTTAGCAAAACTTTATGTATATTAATTTAATGTATTATTTTGGTTTATTATTTTTTTTAGCACTGAGCCATTTTTGAATTTCTGAATTATGCACATGCGTTATGTTGGAACTCCTGCTCATCCCCTGTTCAAGCTTCAAAACCCCATCTGCCCTTCTTCTCCCAACCTTGCCCATAAGAGAAAACTCTCCTGCCCACTTGGAGAACGCTTCAGGCTAACATGTCATCACACCCTATCTCCACATTTCTGACAACCCACCCAAGAGTCTCCACCCAGGGGCTCAGTTTTTGACCATGTGTGAACACAATTCCAGCTCCTAGCTGGCACACCATCACTCCTCACATAAGCTCTATAAAACCCCGTTGCTTTAGCCCAGATGTTTGACTTCACTGATCTCCACCTGTGAGATTGGTGAACCAACCTGAGAGTTGCCTCCTAATAAACCTGCTTTTATCTACTTTTAATCTGGTCTAATCTGGCCTATGTCTGTGTCACTAAGGAAAGAAAATGCCTATCAGCCTGGTAGTTAATATTCTCATGACCTTTGCTCTGTGCCAGGGACTCTAATCTAGATGCTATTACTCTTTTCAATTATAAATTAGAATATTAGCTGGGTGGTGGTAGCTCAATGCCTTTAATCCCAGCATTGGGAGGCAAAGGCAGGTGGACATCTAAGTTCAAAACAAATCTGGTCTACAGAGTGACTTACAAGACATCCAGGGCTACAAAGAAATTGTGTCTCATAAAAGCCAAGAGAGAGAGAGAGAGAGAGAAAAATGCAAAACCATCACCAACTACCACCAACAAAAAGATCCATAAAATAGAATACTGAGGTACATAAAGGTCAAAAATATTTACCAGTTCTCACACAGCCAATTTGTAGACAAATTCCTGAGGCCACACTATAGGTGTGCTGCTGGACTCTAGTAGTGAGTTTTCAAATTATGTCATTTTGTATTTATATTTCTACATACATACATGCACACATAATACAAACATGTATACATACATACATACATACGTACATACATACTTTGATGTTTTGAATGAAAATCCCCCAGAGGCTCATAGGGACTGGCTCTATTTGGAGGTGTGGCCTTTTTGGAGGAAGTATGTCACTAGGGATGGTCTTTGAGGTTTCAGATGGTTATTTCAGGCCCAGTGTCTCACTTTCCTCCTGCTATTTGCTGATCTAGATGTGGAACTCTCAGCTCTTTCTCCAGCACCGTGACTACTTGTGTGCCCCCATACTTCTCACCATGATGATAATGGACTAAACCTCTAAACTATAACACAGCCTTAATGAAATGTTTCCTAAAAGAGTTGCTGTGGTCATGGTGTCTCTTCACAGCAATAGAAACCCTAACTAAGATACATACATATACACACACATATTCTTTAAGATTTCTCTTCCTCCTTGAAGGGAGGAAGTTTCTTTGTTGGTATCAGAAGGAGAGGATATGAGGAGGAGGGATAGCTAATATGAAGGATATTTGAAAAAATTCATATGGAAACTTACTGTTTTATAAGCTTCATATATATTCACATAAGAGAGTTTAATTGGGCTTATCCTACACAACAGGTAACGCTCATCTCAAAAAACAGAAGTCATAGGTTTCCAGGTAAAAACCCAATGGCAGATGTGTGATACTTCTCTTCAGGTTCTTGGTAACAGGTGTCCCAGGGTCATCTAAATCAACACAGGCTATTGCTATTGCTCTTGCCTGCCCACCAGAACTTGATAGTAAGATCCTGTTTGCTGACAACACTACATACCGTGACCAGAGGACATGGATACATTAATTTCGTATTGAGCAGAAAGCATTCTCAATGATAGCTAGCTTTCAGAGTACCACAATGTCCTAGGCAGGGTACTGAAAATGGGAGGAAATCATTAACAGTATTTACCAGATGTAAACTCTGTGACCACAATAATGACTGGAGTAGAAATATAAACCCACAAGTACAATAACAGCATGAAAATTAGTGGGACAATCAACCACTTTTTTATTGGATTTAAGGCCTGCTCTACAGGCAGAAACATATATCTGATACTGTAAATCTAGCTAAGAACCAAAGGCTGGGTGTTGTGGTAAATATCTAATGGGGGTTTCTATCCCAACTTAGATCATTCAGCTCCCAAATAAATGACGCAAACCTTTATATTTATAATAAGCTTTAGCATCACTAGAGCTGGGCAGATATCAACTCTCTGTGCTATTTGTATACTTCCCTGTCTATAACCCCAAGCTATAACTTGTCATGTTATGCCTGGGATACACTTAGTCCAATGGGCCAGCCCTCATGACCATGTTTTAATAATTCACCTATCTGATGAATTGTCTTCTTCTTTCTCCTCTTCTTTCTCCTTGTGATCTCTGACTCAGACCCCAAGCCTGAAAACCAAAGCCCAGCCTACTTCTCTTCTGCCTACCTACAGGCTACAGGCATCTTTATTGACCAATCAGGAATAACTTGTGGGACAACGTTACTTCATGTGCATCACTTGGTGTACATGAAGATCTCTTGATCCCTCAGGGCAACCAGACCTTGGGGGCCAGTATTTAGCATTACAATACATAGCAACACACCAAACCTCAACAGTTGGGGAGTTTCTAGGTTCCACAGGTAAATCTAGTACTATGATTATGCTAAATGGACATAGTATCAGACTTCCTTTTAGATTCATATCTTTTCACAGATAGATTAGTGCAGCGCTTGGACCTCATCAGTGAAATTTCTTTGTATGGTGGATGGTGATTAGCACAGAAAGTCATAACTGGTCAAGGTGCTAAGAATAAGTGTTCCTGATCATAAACATGACATCTATATTTGACATTCTTTCCCCAGTACTCAGAAACTAGTACAGAAAAGGGGCTGCAAATATTGCAAGAACCTGATGTCTGGGAGGACTGGAGTGAAAGAGTGTTTTCTGGACGTGATAGAACTGCTGTCCTCAACTCACAGCAGCTGTGGTTGCCTGCATAAGACTTGTGGAAGATCAAGCCAGTCAACATTCTAGCATCAGCTGAGAAAGGGTCATGAGATCCAATTCCTAACTGAGGAACTATTGATAATTGGTGTTTCTGGGGAAGAATAATCAGTTTTCTTTAAGAATACGGCTTTTGGTAGAAGATTACATTCCAGTGGGTAGCCCCACACTCAGGAATAGATGGTCAGCACAAATTAGACTTGATGGGTTATTAAGAAGAAGGAGTAGGATGAGGAGAAGAAAAAGAGGAAGAAGGAGAAGGAGAAGACGATAAAGACTGAGAAATTGAAGGGTTAAGGAGTTAAGTGTGGCTCTGGGAAAAGATAGGAAGAGGAGGATCAGGAAGAAGGGTAAATATAGTAAAAATTCTATTTTATAAAATTTTAAAGAATTAGTAAAAATATAAAGATAAATAAGAGTTGTCTTCATTTGTGATGAACTTTTGAGTTTTGATTAACTGTATTTAGCTAATCATTTGAGTACAGTTTCTTTTTGATTCCAGCCACTTATAGGAGGAAGAAATGATCTCTAAAGATTTAATAAAATGCATCTTAAAACTTTACTTCTTGATAGTGACTTTTTATTTAGTCTAATGAAATAGATAGTGATATATATATATATATACATATATATATATATTCAATAATTTATGATTGATAATGTATCAGTCATTCTAACAGTCATTAGGATAACTTAAACATTTTTTTTCGTTTTTTGTTTTGTTTTCTGAGACAGTGTTTCTCTGTGTAGCCCTGGCTATCCTGAAATTTACTCTGTAGACCAAGCTGGCCTAGAACTCAAAGATTCACCTACCTCTGTCTTCAGATTGCTGGGATTAAAGCTGTGTACCACAACTGCCCAGCAACTTAAATAATTTAAAATTGCCTTCTAATAACAATTTTATCTAGTTTTCAGATTGCCATAAGGTCTCTTGAACATATCATAGATTTAACTGCCCAGCAACTTAAATAATTTAAAATTGCCTTCTAATAACAATTTTATCTAGTTTTCAGATTGCCATAAGGTCTCTTGAACATATCATAGATTTATATTGTTAACAATATCTGTATCAGCATAACATTTTGTTTTCTTCCTGATTTGTCTATGTATTATAGTGTTTCTACAGTCATTGGTATTAACACCTATCTGACATGTCAGATATTGACAAAATAAGTCACAATCTTGAAAGCTTACAACACAGCACTCATTTTTCTTTCCTGTACTGTGTGCTGAGCTTTGAACATATTGGTTGAATTTGCCTGGGCTCAAGTGCTGTGCCCAGGACATCTAGGTGAGTTTGTATCTATTCTGTCCATGCAATGATTCTAACGGCTATCAGCAGCATGGTCTTCCTAGGGCTGAGAAAGAAACACAACAGGTCATATCTAACCAGTGAGCACTCTTGAGGCTGCTGCTTCCTCCCAACCTGCTCAGTCATAAGGCCAAGACAAACATCAAAGGGCTGAATGTTTACTCTCTAGGCTCAAGTGGACCCTTCTACAAAGCGCTTTAGCAAAGAGCATGAGCATGTAATTCTATAATAAGAAATAAGCAAACATATGGAAACAAGAATTCCAACCACCAGAAATGTCTGCCAAATATTTATTTACTTATATAACCAATTTATGTTTTATTACAATTTCTGGATTTTTTCCTTACTTTAGTTTATTAATGTAATCATTATTTCTTTTGTTTGTTTTTTGGCATAGATCTTAATATGCAGCAGAGGAAAGCCAGAAACTCACTGTACAACCCAGGATGGTCTCCTATTATACTTCCAAGGATGATGGTGACTGGCATGTTCCACTATACTAAGGCAGATCACAATCTTTTTACTCTTTTCTTGTTCACAAATATTCCTCTCTCTCTCTCTCTCTCTCTCTCTCTCTCTCTCTCTCTCTCT